>NC_143422.1:15220294-15375588 GCF_059467195.1 Physcomitrium patens | reverse complement strand
TAGAGTGTGGATTACCCCTCTGCTTGAAGGTGTACTAGCATTTTAGAGGTTGCGGGTTACCCTCCTCTAAACTGATACTTCTTTTGTTACAATATTGGAGTCTTATTCTTCTTGGAGAGAGTGGATTACCCCTTTTCTTGAAGCTCTTAAGGCGTTTTAGAGGTTGCGGAGTACCCTCTTCTAAACTAATATTGTCTTCTAGTAGAGTTATTTCTATCCTTCTCTTAGAATGGCTAGAGGCCAAGACATTAGTATGACAGAAAGTTCGGAGTCCAAGTTGGATGCTATCATAAATGCTCTCGATACGTTATTGCAAAGAACTGCAGAAATTGAAGGAGTTGTGGCAAGGCTTGATAATGATGGAGCATTTGGGATGTCACAATCTAGGTTGCACCAGCCTCAAACTTCTACACTTGGAGAAGCAACTTTGCCTCAGGTTCGACAAGCACTATTAGTTCTACAACATAAAGAGCCCCGAGTTAGCCTTCTGGACAAGTTTGATGGTACGCGTTCCAAGTTTTGAAGATTTGTCATTCAAATCAGGTTGATAACAGTTTTACAGCCCAAACGCTATCCAATGGAGGAGTCACGTGTTAGGCTTGTTGGAACCTTACTTACAGGGCAAGCTCTATCATGATTTGCTCCTTTGTTTGAGAAACGATCATCCATACTAAACAACTTTGAAACCTTCTTGGAGGCGTTTGCGGAAGCATTTTGTGAACACGACAAGGTTTGATGGGCTACAACAAAGATCCGGTCACTATGACAAGGGATGCACTCTACATCAGTCTATGCATCAGATTTCAGGCAACTAGCATGTCACATCAATTGGGACGAAGAAGCATTGATGAGTCAATTCTATTGGGATTTAAGGGACGATGTGAAGGATTGTGAAGTGCAATAATCGCCTATTCCAACATCACCAAGACCAACGCTCAAGACAGCATATGGTTTGTCACGTCCAACTATGTCGACAAGCAGCGTGAATTCACATTCAGAGGTAGAAGACATGCAAATTGATGCGGTACGTATCAAATCCCTTACTCTAGAAGAAAAAAAGCAGTGTATGGAGGAAGGTCTATGCTTATATTGCGATGAAGAAGGCCACAAAGTTGGAAACTTCCCCAAGAAGTAAAATCGATGCATTGTCACGACCAAGGGCGCGTTTGTTCAAGAAAATGAGGATGCCCAGCCACAATAGGAACCGTGCGACTGGATAGTGAAATATCGCAACAACAATCAGGTTCCTTTCTTTCCGCTCAACCTGCACTTTGTTTTACAATCCCTTTGTTTATTGGCCCTCAAAAACTGAGAACCTTAGCATTATTAGATTCAGGAGCATCTGCTTGTTTCTTAGACGAAGAATTTGCAAACCGTCATAAGATCCCTTTAATACAAAAATCCAAACCTGTTCACATTGAGGTCATAGATGGACGACCTTTATTATCTGGTAGTATCATCCATGAATCAGAACCTATAGAAGTAATGTTTAAGGGCCCCAGTAGCTATATTATTTTCAATATTATTAGAATCCCATCAAATCCTATTATTCTTGGTCTTTCTTGGTTGGAAAAGCATAACCCATCCATAGATTGGAGGTTGCGAAAGATGACCTTTCCCACAAAATCATCCACGAGCAAGCCTAGTAGAAAACCCCGAATAGAGAAATCCTTATTCATTGAAGCAAGAGCGTTTATAAGATCGTCCAAGGAAGGCACACCATTTGTCATTTATGCGGCTCCAACTACCGAAGAGAAGATCTCAACAGCAAGTATACTGGAGCAATATAACGATTTTAAAGACGTCTTTCAAAAGAAGAATGTCGACATGCTACCAGAACACCGACCATATAATTGCGCCATAGACTTGCAAGAAGGAGCACAACCGCCTTTTGGCGCAATCTACAATCTATCACAGACGGAGTTGGCGGAGTTGCGAAAGTACATCGACGAGAATCTAGCCAAGAACTTCATTCGTCATTCAAAATCATCAGCTGGAGCATCCATCTTATTTGTGAAGAAGAAAGATGGCTCGTTGCAGATGTGTGTGGACTATCGAGGCCTCAACAAGGTAACAAAGAAGAATCGTTATCCATTATCCTTGATTTCTGGTCTCTTAGAACAACTTGGACGTGCAGGGATCTTTACAAAAATTGATCTAAGGGGAGCTTACAACCTCGTATGAATCAAGGAAGGACATGAGTGAAAAACAGCATTCCGTACAAGATATGGCCATTTTGAGTATAATGTCATGCCCTTTGGTCTTATCAATGCTCTAGCAGTCTTTCAACATATGATGAACGATATTTTCCGAGAGCACCTTGATGATTTTGTTGTCATCTATTTGGATGATATTTTGATATCCTCCAAAAACGAAGAAGAGCATGAAAAGCATGTTTGTTTGGTCTTGGAGAAACTACGCAAGCAAGGACTATATGCCAAGTTGGAGAAGTGTTTATTTCACCAAATAGAGATGGAGTTTCTAGAGTTCGTTGTGACTACGGAAGGCTTGAAGATGGACCCCAAGAAGGTGGAAGCAATCGTGTCTTGGGAGGTTCAGAAGACGATTAGAGATGTAAGGTTTTTTCTTGGTTTTGCCAACTTCTATCGGATCTTCATCAAGAATTATTCTCAAGTTGTTGCTCCTCTCACTCGGTTGACATGCAAGGATAAGCTGGAATGGGGACCTCTAGCGGAGAAGGCATTTCAAGACCTGAAGACCGCATTTACTATTGCTCCAAACTTGGTACATCTAGACTTTACAAAGGCCTTTTATTTAGAAACTGATGCTTTGGATTTTGCTTTAGGAGCTGTACTTTCACAAATGGGAGAAGACAAAAAGCTCTATCCGGTTGCATTCTATTCTCAAAAGTTCTCTGCTGTTGAAATCAATTATGAGATCCACGATAAGGAACTTCTTGCTATAGTGGATTCTTTCCAAGAATGGCGTCACTTTCTTGAAGGAGCTGTACACCCAGTGACCATATACACTGATCACAAGAATTTGGAGTATTTCATGTCAGCTCGAGTTCTAAAACGACGTTAAGCTCGGTGGAGAATGTTGCTATCTAGATTCAATTTTGTTATCACTTATCGACCTGGAAAGCAACAAGGACTATTTGATGCCTTATCGAAGAGATCATATCTTATACAAAAGGCTGGAGAAGTAGCGTTTGATCCACAATGTACGACGTTGTTGAAGCTAGAGCAATTTTGGCTTTGCGCTACTATTGTGCCAATTGATGCTGACTTCATGAACCAGGTACGTGCCGTGACCATTGAAGATCCAGTAGCCATTGATATCAAGCAGCGTATCAATGACGACAAGTTCAAGGTGGAGGGAGATCTTTTATACTTTGAAGAGCGGTTGTATATTCCAAATGGACTAGCACGACTTCGAGTTTTTCAATCTCGCCACGATTTTCCAACTGCGGGACATTTTGGATTCAACAAGACTTTGGAGCTTATTTCTCGAGATTTTTTGTGGCTCTAAATGTGGAAGGATGTGAAAGATTTTTTCCTCTCTTGCGATATTTATTCAAGATCCAAGAATCCTCGACATCGCCTTTATGGACTTCTACAACCATTACTGATTCTACATCGACCATGGTCTTCAGTTTCCATGGACTTCATCACGGACCTGCCATCATCAAACTCATTTGACAACATCTTTTTCATGGTAGATCAACTTACAAAGATGGCACACTTTGTTCCTTGCAAGAAGACATCGTCCAATGGAGTCCCAACAAGGCTCTTTCTCGATAATGTGTATCGATATCATGGACTACCAGATGATATCGTATCAGATCGAGGAACTCAATTCGTATCAAAGTTTTAGAGATCTCTTTTTGAGATACTGAAGGTGAATATCAAGCTTTCTTCGACTTTTCATCCTCAAACTGACGGCCAAACGGAATGGGTGAACCAAGTCTTGGAACAATACTTATGATGCAGCATCAACTATCAGCAAGACGATTGAATTGCATATCTGTCGCTAGCCGAGTTTGCATATAACAACATCCTCTATGCGTCGACTCAATACACACCATTCTTTTCCAACTATAGGTATCATCCGAAGCTTGATTTATTGAGTCCGTCAATAAATAATAATCCAATAGCTGAAGGATTTGCAAAGCAACTATTAGAGCTTCAAAGTACGTTGAAGCTTCAATTACAATCCGCTCAAGAATCCTACAAGGCGTCTGCAGATAGATTTCAAAATCAAGCACCTACTTTCAAAATTGGACATAAAGCATGGCTTCTTCAACGGAATATCAAGACCAAGCGACCATGTGATAAGTTGGACTATCGAAGATTGGGACCATTTATCATCTAGAAGCAAATCAATCCAATGGCGTACCGTGTGGAAATACCGGATTCTATGAATGTACATTGAGTCTTTGATGTTTCTCTGTTGGAGCCTTATCGAGAGTCATTCTTTCCTGGAAGAGTGCAATGTCCGCCACCTAGTATTGAGATCGAAAACCACAAGGAATACAAGGTCGAAAAGGTATTGGATTCTCGACAAAGGTGGGACAAGTTGGAGTATCTTGTTCATTGGTGCGGCTACGATATTAATGAGCGAATGTGGGAACCAGCTGAAAATCTTGCTAATGCGCTACAAAAGGTATAGGAGTTTCATCAAAAACATCCTCATAAATCTAAGCCGGTTTGACAATAGCTTCTTTGTGAAGCTTGCTCATCTAAGAATTTAAGAAAGGGGGAGAGCACCACCAAAACTCGTAGTTGATAAAGTAGAATTTTTTCAATAGCCTTCTGATATGGATAGCCAAGAGATAGATATTATGCCAATCAGATTATCTCAATCGACTAACTCACGAAGGCGACCCCAAGATGAAGAATTACCTATACCACGATGAGGACGGATGATATCAAATAACCGATCACTGGTGATTGTATTTGAATTTGAGCCTGCTTACGATGGTCAGCCAGAAGGCGTATTTGCAAGAAAATTTTACAATGAAGACACGGAAGTTCATGCTTGGTCAGAAGTCGAAGGCGTGGGCCTCTACCGTTATCTTCAAGGGCCGATGAACCACTTACCTCGTGAACAACAGTTGGAGTTCATAGCAGACGTTATGCGACACATCTTCATTTTCTTGTGTTGGTAGTGATTAATAATAATATTGCTTCTCAGAGACCTCGAAGATAAAGGAGGGAGTGATGTTAGGGACATAGTCGTTAGAACCTGCTAGAGACAAGTTTCTAGAACCTTCTAGAAGCAAGTCTCTGAAACCTTCTAGAAGCTTTATAGTTGGTGGAAGTTGCTTGAGAAGCTTCCTAGTTGGTAGAAGTTGCTTGAGAAACTTCCTAAATAGGAGTATATATGGGAATCGAGGCTGAAGAGTTCTTCAGTCTCAACAACACATCTCTTAGAGCTCTAGCTCACCTCTCTGGTGTTGTTCTTGTATTCATCTGATTAATCTAGTTCTTGCCAGTTCTTCTTGAATTTCTTATTAGATCTCGAGCCTATATTTCTGTGTCCATGACATGTTGTCTTTATATTATGGAGAAGTTAAGCACACTGCTCAACATTGTCCAAAGAAGCAATACAATTATAAAATGAGGAGCACAATTATCAAAGAAGATAATGTATTAGAAAACGAGTTTCTCTAGCTACAATATGGACTGTATGGCCAAAATCATTAGCAACACCTAGTAAAGGTCCTATCCTCTCCTGAGATCCGTTACCTTATTTTATAATAGAAGTATATTTAGGATCTAATAATGAAAAAGTCTTTACCTTGTTAGATTCAAGAGCCTCAACATGTTTTATAGATGAATATTTTGCCAAAAATCAAAAAATACCTTTAGTGAAGAAAGTTAAATCCGTACATATAGAAGGTATAAATGGTCGTTCATTGTCTTCTAGAAATATTATTCATAAAATTATTCCTTTAAATGTAGCAATTAAAGATCATAACAATATAGTAATATTTAATGTAATAAAATCTTTTTCTAATCCGGTTATTTTAGGATTATCATGGCTAAAAAAATATAATCCTCAAATAGATTGGATTTCTCGTAACCTTAACTTTCGTAATAGTATAATCTAAGATCTCATTAGTAAAGTAGAAGTATATAAGTCTAGTGCGTCCAAACTTTAACTAGTACGTGCAAAAGCTTTCATGCATGCTACAAAAGAAGGATCATCTTTTGCTATATATGTGTCAAGGACAAGAACATGATAAAGAAAAATAAACAAGTGAGACTTCTCGCATAGAAAGATGAAAAAATAGAAATAACTTGATATATATATTAAGAAAGAAACTAGAATGGCTCTTATCAAAAGCCAAGAAAATTAGAGACCCTTGAAACTAGATTGGAGGCAAGAAAGGAATTGACAAGATTGAAGAAGGCTTCATTCTTGTCTCTATATATACTATCTAACTAGGGACTATATGGCAACGTTCTATAGGACCTCCAATATGTGTTGATTTTATAGGATACATGCCTTGATTTACAAGGCAAGTTTTTCCAGGTGTGGGCACATAGTTAGCTTGATCTTCAAGCTAATAACATGTGTGGTACATGGCCAACTTGTTGACCACGTTTCTAATTCCAAAAAGTCAGTTAAAGACACCTATAAAGTCAAAGCAACGTCTATGAAGCTTCTATAAAGCTTCCATATCAAATACTATAGAATCAATTTATTTTTACCTATTTTTACTTACTTCTACTTATTTATATATGTAATTATTGGCTTACATGCATATGCCTGTGACCTTACCCTTCTTTCTAAGGACGAGTTTCACGAAGAGTGGTAATCATATGTTGAAGAAATTTATGATGCGACAAATTATATTTGCCACATATTCTGATCTTTGTTCTCCTCGAAGATGATTGATAGGGCCTCTCAACCATCGGTAGTGTCCCATAGCAGGGCAGGAAGATCACCCAATTATTTGATCATTGTTGAGGCCTTCATAACTTCCTTCGAATAGAACATTTGGAACACCATTAGGAGTTGTTCCTACCTCTAGCAAAATCACCAAACATCGGCAGTCCCTTCCCAAATCGTGATACCAAACGCATTGTATCTCGCCAGCTATTCGAAAAAGAACATGTGGTTCTGGAAGTTCTTCATCTTGATTGCGTCGTCTCGAAAGTTGTGACAATCGTAATGCCTCGTCTGGCAGGTAAGCAAACAAAGAGTCTTGAGTTGAATATGTTGGTTGTTCATTCTCCATTTTTTGAGCATCACAACTACAAAGAAGCTACAAACAAGTATTGAAAGTAGAATGTTAGCTTGGCTAGAAGTTGTTTCTTTTATAAAGAAGATTTTCATCTTGATTTTGATGGATATAATCGATGAAAAGCCTCCACCGCTTTTGCTACATTTGTAAGTTTCTTTACTGGCTCTCATGTACATTCACTATTATCATATCCGTGCCAATGGACAAGATATTCTAATTTATTTTGGTGCCACCTTGAATCTAAGATTTCTTCCACTTCAAACTCTTCATTATTTTCCACTTCTATAGGAAGAAGTGGAGTTTGTCTTCTTCTTGGTATGTCCACTGTCTTGTATGGTTCAAAAAGAGACACGTGGAACACTGGATGGATTTTTATTGACTGAGGTAGATGTAAATGATATGCAACTGGATTGATTTGTGTAAAAATAGAAAATGGTCGAAGCCTTCGATAGTCCAATTTGTCATAAGGACGAGTGGTCTTGATATTATGACAAACTAATCATACCTTATCACCCATGTGAAATGGTGGTTGTTCTTTTCGATAGACATCCACATTGACCTTTTGTTGTTCTTGAGCTTCTTTTAACTGCGCCTTCATTGTTGCATGTAGCTCTGACAAATGAATTGTCAAATCTTTTGCAATAGGATTATCAACTTTTGAAAAGTCAAAAGTATCAAGTCGTGGATGATAACCATAAATAGTAAAGAAAGGTGTTTATTTTGTAGAAGAATGTACCGTGTTATTGTAAGCAAATTTTGCCAATGACAAAAGAGTTGTCCGATCATCTTGTTGGTAATTAATAGTACATCTTAAATACTACTCCAAAATTTAATTAAGACACTCCGTTTGTTCATCAGTTTGAGGATGGAATACCAAAGATAGTTTTATATCCACTTTTAAAATCTTGAAAAGAGTCCGCCAAAATCTTGATACAAATTGAGTTCTCCTATTTGATATAATATCCTTGGATAATCCATGATAGCGATAGATATTGTTAAAAAAGAGCTTAACTGTTTCTTCACCTGTGATAGATTTTGTACGTGGTACAAAATGTGCCATCTTGGTAAAATGATCTACTATCACAAATATAGAGTCATAAGAATCTGAGATTAGAAGTTCCGTGATGGAATCCATAGAAATAAAATTCCACGGTTGTTTTAGAATGGATAATGGGTGAAGAAGTCGGTAAGGTCGATGATGAGGGATTTTTGATCTTGAGCAAACATCACAAGATTGTACAAATACTTTGACTGCTTTCCACATTTGTGGCCACCAAAAGTCCCTGGATATTAGTTCTAAAGTTTTATTGTACCCAAAATGTCCTACATCTAGAAAGACATGACAAGCTTGAAGAACACGTAATCGAGCGTGAAGAATAGATAATCGAACTTCACTTTTTGGAACATATAGGCATCCTTCAAAATATAGTAGATTCTTCTTGAATTCAAACTTAGAAGTATTATGAGACTTTGAAAGATTTTACTTCATATCACGAATAAAAGGATCAGAAGACATACTTGACTGAACTTGCTTAATGAAAGTTGAATCAACAGTTAGTGTTGATTTTATTGCTCGAAGATGAAGATGCCCTAGCTTCAAGAGAATTATTTGTTGTTGATCAAAAGCAGCATCTCCTTCCTTTGGTGCAAGATAAGATTATCTGGAGAGTGCATCTGACAAATCTTGTTGTTTTTTTGGTCGATAAGTAATCTTGAATTCAAATCTTGACAAAGACATACTCTAATGGGCTTGACGACGACTCAAAATACGTGCTGACATAAAATATTCAAGGTTCTTGTGATCTGTATATACTATGACTGGGCTAGAAGCACTTTCTAGATAATGGCACCATTCTTGAAAAGAATCCATGAATGTAAAAAGTTCTTTGTCATAGATCTCGTAGTTGATCTCGGCTGCTAAAAATTTTCTGGAATGAAAAGCTATTGGGTGAAGTTTATCATCTATTCCCATTTGTGACAATACTGCACCAAAAGCAAAGTTTGATGCATCTATTTTCATAAAAAATGGCTTAAAAAAATCGACGCGATACAAGATTGGTGCAGAAACAAAGGTTGTCTTCAAAGCTTCAAATGCCACTTTTACTTTTTGATTCCATTGAAGTTTGTCTTTGCAAGTCAAACGTATAAGTGGAGCTGCAACTTGAGAGAAGACTTTGATGAAGATTCGATAGTAGTTGGCAAATCTCAAAAAACATTGGACATCTGTTATTATTTTTGGAATCTTCCAATCCATAATAGTTTGAACTTTCTTAGGATCCATCATAAGTCCATCATTTGAAATGATGTATCCTAAGAAGTCGACTTGAGTAGTATAAAATAGACACTTTTTTATCTTGACATAAAGTCCTACATCTCTTAGTTTTTGTAATACTTGGCGAACATGAAGTTCATGTTCTTTTGGGATCTTAGAATAGATTAAGATGTCGTCTAGGTAACATACAACAAAATCATCTAAAAACTCCCAAAAGACATCATTCATTAGATGTTGGAATGCTGCTAGTGCATTTGTAAGTCCAAAAGGCATGACGGTGTATTCAAAATGTCCATACCTTGTTTGAAACGCACTCTTCCATTCATCTCTTTTTTTGATGCGTACTAAATTGTATGCTCTCCGTAGATCTAATTTTTTATAGATCTTAGCTTGATTCAACTGATCAAGAAGTCCAGATATCAAAGGTAGCGGGTACTTGTTTTTGATAGTGATTTTGTTGAGTCCTCGATAATCAACACACATTTGCAATGATCCATCTTTTTTCTTTACAAATAAAATTGGAGCTCTTGTCGGAGATTTGGAATGGTGTATGAAATTCTTGACCAAATTCTCTTCAATATACTCCTTGAGTTCAGCTGACTCATTTTGATATAAATTGTAGATTGTTCCAAATGGCGGTTGTACTCCTTCTTGAAGGTCAATTGAGCACTCATAGGAACGGTGTTTTGGAAGAGTATCCACATTTTTTTTCTCAAATACATCTTGAAAATCTTGATATTGGCTAGGAATGCCACTTAAAGTCTTTCCACCAATAGAAACAGGTGTCGCATAAATGACACTAGGTGATCCATCTTTTGCAGCATGCAAGAAAGCACTTGCACCTATAAATATATGTTTAATTATACTAAACTTATGACTTTCTACTTGATTAACTACACTCTGAGTTATACTTTTAGCAAAGTCAAGACTACAAGAAGTCCAATCTATTTTATGATTATATTTTCATAGCCATGATAAACCTAAAATGATTGGATTAGAAGAAGATCTAATAATATTAAATATTATAAAGCTACTATGACCATTAGTTGCTATTTCTATAGGAAGGATTTTATGAGTAACATGTCTTGAAGACAATGGATGACCATCTATGACTTCTACATGAACATGTTTAGTTTTCTTGGCTAAAAATATGCTATGTCTTTTAGCAAATTTTTCATCTAAGAATCATGCTGAGGCTTCTGAATCTAGCAAGGCAAAGGCTTTGAAATATTTAGGTCCTAGAATAACATTTATTGTAAAACATGGAGAGGGTTCTGAGGAGAGGATAGGACCTTCACTAGGCATTGTACAAGGTTCCAACCGCACGGTCCCTAATATAGCTGGACAAGTTCATTTTTTGACATGCTATCTTCATTGATTGACGTACCCCTTTTTTTATGGTTGCGTTGTCGTAATGTGTGAAATCTTGCTTGAGAATGCTCCGGATACCTGGCTGTAGAAGGAAGAATAGAAATTGTGATAACAAAATTCTAAATAGAATACTAACAATGCTCTAATTAGACTATAATAATGGTAAACAAACGTAATCCAATTCAAAACAACTCAAAGAAATTTCAAACAAACAATAAAATTCTTAAAGAAATATTAGAATGATCACAAATTTTACTCAAATATATGTCAATTCAACCTTAATTTAATTCTAGTTAAAACCCTATTGAATTTCATTCAACTTTAGACCAAACCTAATTAAATCTTAAACCCTAATAATTCCTAAACCCTTAGTCAAATCCTAAATAAATCTTAAATTAAACCCTATTCTAAATCCTAAATCCTAAACCAAATCCTAAATCAAACCCTAAACCAAATCTTAAATCAAATCCGAACCAAATCCTAATCTAAATCCTAAATCAAACCCTAACCAAACCCTAAACCCTAATCCAAATCCTAATCTAAATCCTAATCCAAATCCTAATCCAACCCTAAATTCTAATCCAAATCCTAAACCCTAAACCAAACCTTAAATCAAACTCTAATCCAAACCCTAAATCAAATCCTAACCAAATCTTAAATCCTAATCCAAATCCTAATCCAAATCCTAATCCAATCCTAAACTCTAATCCAAATCCTAAACCGTAAACCAAACCTTAAATCAAACCTTAACCATACCCTAATCCAAATCCTAATCCAAACCTTATATCAAACCCTAACCAAATCCTAAAACCTAATCCAAACACTAATCCAAATCCTAATCCAAACCCTAAACCGAACCCTAGCCAAATCCTAATCCAAATCCTAGTAATTCCTATGACATATTTAAACCTCAATATCTAATGAATAAACCATTGATCTCAATTCAAAATTTGCACACTTCTTAAAAATCAAGTTCAAAACAAGCAAATTTTTTTGAAAAGGATCAAAGGTACCAAATTGACGAAAACCTCAAAAATGTGTTTGGGTGTTAGCTGGCCTCCTTCTCCAATCTTGTTGCCAACCTTCCAGAGCCAATTTCTCTTCTTTGCGCCATTTGATTGGTTTCAAATTTCTCACGAACATAGGAAAACAAGACTAATATCCTCTGACATAAGTTTTACTCCAATCCAACTAGTAGATTGCATGAAATCTTAAAAACTCTCACTAGACCTAAAATTCTACTTTCTGAGACCTTGACTCACTTAAACCTCAATATCTCTCAGTTTAATTGTTACATCAAGCTCAAATTCACAACATGTATTTAACACAACTCTAACCATGAATCCAAAAATATCACCTGTACATCTGCGACAAAACTCTCGAAATCACTCAAAACATAAACCCTATTTTATTTCATAAAACCCAAGTCATCCGAAAAAAACCTCAACTTTGCAAAGCTCTTACAAATTCATATCAACTCCAAATCACCCAAAATCACTGCCCATAGAAATCTTATCTAATATTCTCTCTGACTCCACTCTCTGATCTACCAAAGAGTCTCGGAGTCATCGTTGAGACTCGGTTTTGTGCCTCAGGGTCTGATTTCGACCTTGGTTCATAACCGGCCTTCTTCGGGTATCAATATCTAGTTTTTCTAAATAAATTTTTTCTAGAATTTATTCTTAACTTTCTTGTAAAGATTCCTATATCATTTATTTTTCCAATATACTTTGATTTTCCTTACTTATGGTACTACAAAGTAAGTAGAAGTCACCTTTCTAAAAGACAGCATTGGTACCTTTTAATTTTTCTACCCCTTTGGCTATTAACTATATTTTTAAGATAATTTGTTCTAATACTTTGAATTAAGATCTCTTAAATTATACTAATTTCTACACTCTTTCATTTATTAATCATGTTACATCATGACAGCAATGCTTCTTTGGACAATGTTGAGCATTGTGCTTAGGTTCTCCACAATATGTGCACAATCCTTCTTGACGATGACGAGTCTTTTCTTACTCAATAAGAGGTTTGAAATATACTGCATCAATTTGCATATCCTCTACTTCCAAATGTATGTGTTAAAGAGGTGTTGGTATTGTCATTGAATTATAGTAACGTTGAGGTCCACCTGTACGGTTCTCAGATCGAAATTCAAAAAGGCGATTGTCACACTTCACAGCAAAGTCAATAGCTTGACTCAATGTTTGAGGATGAGGTAAATTGAACATTAATTTTTTTACCTCATATTGTAATCTGTAGAAAAATTGGCTAATAAATGTACTATCATCCTACTTGATATCAATTGCAAGTTGTCAAAATTATAAAGCATACAATGTTGTTTATCAATTTTCTTGTCGTAAAATACGGATCTTATTGGTTGCAACACAAATTCCATTATGTTCTCCATACATGGATCAAAATTCTACCAAAAAAGCCTCTAGATTATCCAATATTGGATCTTGTCATTCAAGAAAAGATGAAAATTACTATAGTCCTGAACCTGAAAGAAGTGTACCAATGAATCTAACTTGTGATCTTCGAGTTGGATAGCTTTGGGGTTGAAGTTCAATCACAAGTTATACTTGATTGATAAATCCTCGAAACTTGGATCTAGTGCCATCAAACTTCTCGAGTAGGGCTATTCTTGGTTCTCTAACACTAGAAGGACGTTCCACTATAGGAGAAGGGACATGATTTGGTGCAGATGTTGAAGCAGCTCCAATCATTTCTATATCTTCACTTCCTGCCAATCTTGTTATTTCTTGTGGTGGTAAATTGAGTTGATGCATCGCAAGCATTAACTCCCTCAATTGCTTTTGTATTTGTGCCATTGCACTCTTCATTTCAACAAGTTTTACCATGATAACACTTAGAAAAGAGAAGATGTCTAATATCGCTCAAGACAAATAGAAGAAAGGACTTGAGAACAAAGAAAATACTAAGGACAATATGAGTTTAGAAGAGGGTAATCCGCAACTTCTAATATGCTTGTGTCTTATCAAGAAAAAGGGATAATCTACTCTTAATCAAGATTAGACAAAGCTCTGATATTGTTTCTACACTCTTATCAATCTGTCAAGGACAAAAACATGATAAAGACAAATGAACAAGTGAGACTTCTCTCATAGAAAGATGAAAAAATAGAAATAACTTGATATATATATTAAGAAAGAAATTGAAATGGCTATTGCTAAATGCCAAGAAAATTAGAGATCCTTGAAACTAGACTGGAAGCAAGAAAAGAGTTGACAAGAGTGAAGAAGGCTTCATTCTTGTCTCTATATATACTATCTAACTAGGGGCTACATGGTGACGTTCTATAGGACCTCCAATATGTGTTGAATTTGTATGACACATGCCTTGACTTACAAGGCAAGTTTTTCTACGTGTGGGCTACATAGATAGCTTGGTCTTCAAGCTAACAACATGTGTGGCACATGGCCAATTTATTGACCACGTTTTTAATTCCAAAAAATCAATTAAAGATACCTATAAAGTCAAAGAAGCATCTATGAAGCTTCTAGGAAGCTTCCATATCAAATACTATAGAATTAACTTACTTTTATCTATTTTTACTTACTTCTACTTATTTATACATATAATTATTGGCTTACATGCATATGTCCATGACAATATAGTACATCCATTCTAATGGTGAAATAAAATCGAGTGGTATTCATAACCAATATCAAGAATTTCAAGATGTTTTTGAAAATAAGAATGTAGATATTCTCCCCGAGTATCGACTTCATGATTGTTCAATTGATCTACAAGAAGGAGCTCAACCACCATTCGGATCAATCTACAACTTATCACAAAATGAATTGGTTGTATTAAAAGAATACATTGATAAAAATTTGGCAAAGAACTTCATATGCCATTCTAAATCTCTAGCCAGGGCTCCTATCTTATTTTTGAAGAAGAAAGACGGAACTTTGTGAATGTGTGTGGATTATCGAGGACTCAATAAGATCACCATAAAAAAGAGGTATCCTTTGGCTTTGATTTTAGGACTTCTTGACCAATTCAATCAAGCAAAGATCTATACCAAAATAGATCTATGAGGAGCATACAACTTAATTTTTATGAAAGAAGGAGATGAATGGAAGATTGCTTTTTGAACTAGGTATGGATATTTTAAATATAATGTCATGCTTTTTGGACTCACTAATACATCAACCGCTTTTTAACATCTTATGAATGATGTTTTTTGTGAATTTTTAGATGATTTTGTTGTTTACTATTTAGACGACATTCTAATCTACTCTAAGAACACAGAAGAATATGAGCTTCATGTTTGCTGCATCTTACAGAAACTTAGAGATGCAGGATTATATGCTAAGTTGAAAAAGTGTATATTCCTTACTACTCAAGTTGACTTTTTAGGATACATCATTTCCAACAAAGGCCTTATGATGGATCCTAAGAAGATTCAAACTATTGTAGATTGGAAGATTTCAAAAACAATATGAGATGTGTAATATTTTTTGGGCTTTGTTAATTACTATCAAATCTTCATTAAGAATTTTTCTCAAGTTGCAGCTCCACTTATACGTTTGACTTGTAAAGACAAACTTGAGTAGAATAAAGAAGCAGAAGCATCATTTGATACTTTAATGAAGGAGTGTATTTCTATACCAATTTTATATTACGTTGACTTCTCCAAGGCATTATTTTTTAAAAACAAATGTGTCAGATTTTGCTATAGGTGTCATGTGGTCGCAAATGGGAGCAAATGACAAACTCCAACCAATAGCTTTCTATTTGAAGAAATTTTCAGCAGCCGAGATTAATCATGAAATCCATGACAAAAAGTTCATTGCAATCGTGGATTCATTTCAAGTATGGCATCATTATCTAGAAGGTACCTCAAGTCCAGTTACTATGTATACAAACCATAAGGACCTTGAGTACTTCATGTCAGTACGTGTCTGGAATCGTTGTCAAGCCTATTGGAGCATGTTTTTATCTAGATTTAATTTCAAGATCACTTATCAACTCAAAAAATAATAAGATCTATTGAATACTATTTATAGATATTTTTATCTTACACCAAAAGAAGGAGATATATCTTTTGATCAACAAAGATCAATTCTCTTCAAGCTCGAGCATTTTCATCTTTGAGCTATAAACTAACATTTGTGAAGGAAATTCAATCAAACATGTGCTGTGATCCTCTTGTTTAAGATATCAAGGATACTTTGTCTAAGTCCCATGATACTTCCAAGTTTGAATTCAAGAGTAATCTATTATATTTCAAAAGACGCCTATATGTTCCAGAAGGTGAAGTTGAATTACGTGTTCTTCAAGCTCGTCATGACTTTCCAACAGCAGGACATTTTAGGTACAATAAAACTTTGGAACTAATATGCAGGGATTTTTGGTGGCCGCAAATGTAGAAGGCAGTCAAAGATTTTGTACAATCTTGTGATGTTTGCTCAAGATCAAAAATTCCTCATCATCGACCTTACGGATTTCTTCAGCTGTTATCCATTCCAGAACAACCATGGTCTTCTATTTCTATAGATTTCATCACGGATCTTCTAATCTCAGGTTTTTATGACTCTATATTTTTGATAGTAGATCATTTTACCAAGATGGCACATTTTGTAGTATATACAAAATCTATCATAGGTGAAGAAATAGCTAAGCTTTTCATTGACAATATCTATCGCTAACATGGATTGCCAAAGGATATTATATCGAATAGGGGGACTCAATTTATATTAAGATTTTAGAGAATCCTATTCAAGTTTCTAAAGGTGGATATAAAGCTTTTTTCAACTTTTTAACCTCAAATTAATGGACAAACGAAACAAGTGAATCAAATTCTGGAGCAATATTTGAGATATACCATCAACTATCCTCAAGATGATTGGATAATTCTTTTACCATTGGCAAAGTTTGCATATAATAATTTGGTACATTCTTCCACTCAATAAATATATTTTTTTACTAATTATGGTTATCATCCACGTCTTGATACTTTTGACTTTTCAGAAGTTGATAATCCTACGGCAGAAGATTTAGCAAATCGCTTATGAGAGTTATATACAACAATGAAGATACAATTAAAGGAAGCTCAAGAATGACAAAAGACTAATGCGGATGCCTATTGCAAGGAGCAACTACAATATAATATATCTGATAAGATATGGTTACTTTAATATAATATCAAGACTACTCGTCTTTGAGATAAATTAGATTATCGTAGGTTGGGACCTTTTCCTATTTGTGAATAAATCAATCTTGTTGCCTATCAATTACATCTATCGGAGTCTATGAAGATCTATCTTATATTTCACATATCTCTTCTAAAGGCATATAAGACAGTGAATATCTTGAGAAAAAGACACATGCCACCTCCTCCTATAGAAGTGGATAATAACTAAGAGTTTGAGGTGGAAGAAGTCTTAGACTCAAGGTGGCATCAAAATAGGTTGGAATATCTTATTCATTGGCATGGATATGATATTAGTGAACGCACATGAGAGCCATCAAAGAATCTTACAAATGGAGCAAAGAAAGTTGAAGTCTTTCATCAATGACATCTATCAAAACCAAGATGAAGAATAGCAAATCTTTGCTTTTAAAGAAACAAGATCAAAGGAAAGTAACATTTAACCTTCTATCTTTCATTGTAGCTTCTGTGTATTTGTGATAAGATAGAGCACCAATAACCAGTAGATTCAACTCAAGAGCTTTCATTTGCGGACTTACCAGACGAGACATTACGATTGTCACAACCTTTAAGACGACAGAATTGAGATGAAGATCCTCAAGAACGACATGTCCTTCTTTGAATAGATGGCGAGATACAACGTGTTTGGTATCACAACCTTTGAAGAGACTCCTGATGTTAAGTGATTTTATTAGAGGTAGGAATAATTTTTGATGGTGTTACAAATGTTTTATTTGAAGGAAGTTACGAATGTTGTAACAACGATCAAATAACATGGTGGACTTCTTGCCCTGTTATGAGACACTATAGATGGTTGAGAGGACCTATCAACCATCTTCAAAGAGAGCAAAGATCAAAGTATGTAGCAAATACAATTCGCCACATCTTGGACTTCCTCAATATATGAAGACCACTCCTCGAGGAATTTGTCCCTAGAAGGGGAGGTTATATCACGGACATCTATATTTATCTCAATAGTTACTTATATGATTAAGTAGAAGTAGGTAAATATAGAATTATTTCATAAAGTCTTCTAAAGAAGCTTCCTAGAAGCTTCATAGATGTGGTTTTGACTTTAGATGTATTTGTAAGTTAGAAACTTGGCCAAAAAACTAACTATGTATTGATAGCTTGTAGAACAAGCTATTTCTATATAATAGCTTGTGAAACAAGCCAAATACGTAGAACATATATAGATAACTTGCCTTACAAGATAAGACATGTGGCTAGCAAAGTCAACACATGTTGGAAGTCTTATAGGACATTGTCACGTAGCTCTTAGTTAGATAGTATATATGGAGGCAAGAGTGAAGCCTTCTTCACTCTTCTCAATGCCTTTCTAGTCTTAGTCTTGTTTCAAGACTTTCTAGTCTTCTTATTTTTGGCAGTAGCCATTCTAGTTAATATTACATCATCTTTTGAGTAACTTTTTAGTTCTCTTTAGTCATAGAAGAGTATATTGAGGATTCTCTTTCTTTGAGATTTTTGTCCTTGACATTCTATTAGGAGCATATAACTTGGTCCGCATTAAAGAAGGAGATGAATAAAAGACTGCTTTCTGAACTAGATATGGATATTTTGAATATAATGTCATACCTTTTTGACTCACAAATGTACCAATTACTTTTCATCATCCAATGAATGATGTCTTTTGTGAGTTTCTTAATGATTTTATCGTTTGTTATTTAGACAATATTTTAATCTATTCTAAGAACACAGATGAATATAAAGTTCATATTTGTCATATGTTACAAAAACTAAAAGATACAAGATTATATGCGGAGATGGAAAAGTGTGTACTCTACATTACTCAAGTTGACTTTTTGAGGTATATCATTTCCAATAAAGCCCTTATGATGGATCTAAAGAAAGTTCAAACTATCATAGATTGGAAGATCCCAAGAACAATAAGAGATGTGCAATACTTTTTGGACTTTATCAATTATTACCAAATCTTTATCAAGAGTTTTTTTCAAATAGTAGCTCTACTAATATTTTTGACTTGTAAAGACAACTTGAGTGGAATAAAAAAGGCAAAGCATTGTTTGTTGCTTCAAAGAAAGAATTTATTTTTGTACTAACTTTGTATTGCATTGATTTTTTTAAGGCGTTTTTTATGAAAATAAATGCCTCAAAATTTGCCTTAAATATTATATTGTTATAAATGAGAACAGATGACAAACTCCATCAAATAGCTTTCTATTCTAAAAAATTTTCAGCAAGTAAGATTAATTATAAGATCTACAACAAAGAACTTCTTGCAGTTGTAGATTCATTTCAAGAATGGCTTCATTATTTAGAAGATGATTCAAGTCTAGTTACAATATATAGAGTTCACATGAATCTCAAGTATTTCATGTCTGCACGTGTTTTGAATTGTTACCAAGCCTATTGGTGCATGTCATTATCAAGATTTGATTTCAAGATCATATATCAACTTATAAAACAACAAGGTTTATCTAATGCTCTTTTTAGAAGCTCTTATTTTGTACCAAAAGAAAGAGACATATTTTTTGATCAACAAAAAATAATCTTCTTAAAACTAAAGTATTTTCATCTTCAAGCAATGAAATTAATATTAATTGTTAATTTGACCTTTGTTAAATAAATTCAATCAAGTATGTTCTTTGATCCTCTTATTCATGATATTAAGAATCTTTCTTCTAAGTCTCATGATATTTCAAAGTTCAAGTTCAAGAATAACCTATTTTATTTTGAAAGATATTTATATATTTAAAAAAAAGAAGTAGATTTACATGTTTTTCAAGCACGTCACGACTTTCCAACAGTAAGACATTTTGGATACAATAAGATTTTAGAGCTTATATTGAAAGATTTTTAGTGGCCGCAAATCTGAAAGGCGGTAAAAGACTTTGTCCAATCATATGATATTTGTTTAAAATCAAAAACTCCTTGTTATCAATTCTATAGACTTCTTCAACCATTGCCTATATCTAAACAACTATGGTCTTTCATTTTTATGGATTTTATAATAGATCATGATTAAATTATATGACTCTATATTTATAATCATAGATCGCTTCATTAAAATGGCACATTTTGTATCATGTACAAAATCTATTTTAGGTGAAGAAACATCTAAGCTTTTTATTGACAATATCTATCACTATCATGGATTGCCAAAGGATATTATATTAGATAAGGGGACTCAATTTGTATCAAGATTTTAAAGAATCTTATTTAAGATTCTAAAGATAGATATAAAGCTCTCTTTGGCTTTTCATCATCAAATTGATAGGCAAACGAAATGGGTGAATAAAATTTTGGAGCAATATTTGAGGTGTAATATCAATTATCATCAAGAAAGTTGAACAAATCTTTTGCCATTGGGAAGATTTGCATACAATAATTTAATACATTCTTCTATTCAACAAATACCTTTCTTTGCCAATTATGGTTATCATGCACAATTTGATATTTTTGACTTTTTAAAAGTTGATAATCTTGCAGCAAAAGATTTAGCAAATTATTTATCAGAGCTACATACAACAATGAAGACACAATTAAAAGAAGCTCAAGAACAACAAAAGACCTACGTAGATGCCTATTACAAGAAGTAACTACAATTCAATGTAGGTGATAAGGTATGGTTATTTCATTCCAATATTAAGACTACTCGTCTTTGTGATAAGTTGGACTATCATAGGTTGAGACCTTTTCTATTTTGTAAACAAATTAATCTTATTGGTTATCAATTACATCTATTAGAATCTATAAAAATCTACCCCATATTTCACGTATCCTTTTTTGAGCCATATAACATAGTGAATATCTTAGAAAGAAGATAAATACCATCTCTTCTTATAGAAGTGGATAATAATCAAGAGTTTGAGGTAGAAGAAGTCTTAGATTCAAGGCAGTGCCAAAATAGGTTAGAATATCTTATTTATTGGATATGATATGATATTAGCAAATACACATGGGAGCAAGCAAAGAATCTTACAAATGTAGTATAAAAAGTTGAAGCTTTTTATTAAAAACATCCAATAAAATCAAGATAAAGAATTATAAGATCCATAAAAGATGATAACCATTCTTTATAGAGCTTACTTCTAAAAGGAGAGATAATACCATGGGTATATATATTTATTCTAATCGTTACTTATATGATTGAATAGCAGTAGGTAAATATAGATTAATTTCATAAAGTCTTCTATAGAAGCTTTATAGAAGGTTTATAGATGTAATTTTGACTTTAGTTGTATTTATAGGTTAGAAACTTGGCCAACAAGTTAACCACATATTAGTAGCTTATGAAACAAGTTAACTTCGTATAGTAGCTTGTAGAAAAAATTAACTATGTGGTGCATATATAGAGAACTTATCTTGCAAGTTAAGACATATGGCTAACGAAGTGAATACATGTTAGAGGTCCTATAGAATATTGCTATGTAGCTCCTAATTAGAAAGTACATATAGAGGCAAGAGTGAAGCCTTCTTTACTCTTATCAACACCTTTTTAGTCCTTAGTCTTGTTTCAAGACTTTCTAGTCTTCTTGTTTTTGACAATAGCCATTTTAGTTCAATATTATATCATCATTGAGTGACTTTCAAGTTTGTTTCACTGATACAAGAGTATGTCAAGGTTTTTCTTTCTTCAAGATTCATGTCCTTGATACTAATTCATGATAGTTTAGATCTTTTTAGGATCCATTGTAAGGCCATTGTTTGAAATGTTATATCTTACAAAGTCAACTTGAATAGTTTGATATATATATATATATATATATATATATATTTATCTTAGCATATAATATTATATTTTTTAATTTTTTTAATACATGATGAACATGAAGTTCATACTCTTTTGTATTCTTAGAATAGATTAGAATGCTATCTAGATAATAAACAATAAATCATCAAAAAATTCACAAAAGATATCATTCATTAGATGTTAAAAAGTAGTTGGTGCATTTATGAATCCAAAAGATATGATATTATATTCAAAATACTTATATATAATTCAAAATATAATTATTTATTTATTTATTTTAATACGCATCAAATTATATATTTTTCATAGATCTATTTTTGTATAGATTTTTTCTTGATTGAATTGATTAAAAAGTCCTAAAAACAAAGGTAGAAGATACTATCATAGATATATATATATATATTTATTTTTATATTTATCTATATGATTAAATAAAAGTAGATAAAAATAAATTTATAATATTTTCTAGAAAAACTACTCAAAAGCTTCATAGAAGCTGGTTTGACTTTATATGTTTTTGTAGTTGATTGATAGATTAAGAACTTAGTCAACCAATTAACCACATGTTGGTAGCTTGTGGAATAAGTTAATTATGTGGCGCACATATAGAAAACTTGCCTTGTAAATTAAGATACGTATCTTGCAAAGTCAATATGTTTTGGAGGTCTTATAGGACATTGCCTTATAGCTCCTAGTTAGAAGTATATATAGAAGCAAGAGTAAAGCCTTCTTTATTCTTGTGAATACTTTTTTAGTCTTTAGTCTTATTTTTAAGACTTTTTAATGTTCTTCTCTTTGAGAATAGCCAAACTAGTTTAATTTTATATCATTTTTGAGTGATTATCTAGTCTTTTTGAGTGACTTAAGAATGTCTTGATCTTTTAATTCTTCAAAATTCATATTCTTAATACTTTGACAAAAGTGCTAACTTATTATTCTTGCATTTTAGAAGTGAGTGGATTCTCCTTCTTCTATTGTTGTATTTTGAAGACTGTAGATTTTCTACCTCTAAAAAAACTATTTAATTTTCTAATACTAATTTTTTCTTTAAAAAGAGTAGATTATCCTTCTTTATGAAAATTTTCATTTGATATTAGAAGTTGTGGATTACCTTCCTCTAATTTAATTTATAGATTTGTTAAGTTATTTGAAATGCAGAAAAAAATCAAAAATACTATACTTAGTAGAAGTCAAAATAGATTTACAACTATTGTAGATCTTTACAAACTTCTCAATATTCTTAGAGTAGAAAATTCATTCATCATCGGTACCAACCATAGAAATACTAATCCTACACTTGTGGAAGAAGTTCAAAATATACAATAAGAAGTTGTATAGTTGAAGGAAGTAAGTAGATTGACCTTATAATCAAATCCATGAAGTTTTGCATTTATAAGTACAATGGAAATACAAATTAGTATGTGTTATAAGTTTGACAAAACAAGAATAAAATTTTGAGGATTTTTGTAAGAAGTCAAGCTCTATTTAAGATTGCATTCCTTCCAATATCCTAATGGATTTACTCAAATTGGATTCATAGGTACACTTCTATCTAGAAATTCTTTTTCTTGATCAATATCATTAATAAAAAAATATTCACAACTTTGTTATGATTTGAATTCATTCCTAGAAGTGTTTGCAACTACATTTGAAGATAGTGAATTAGAAAGAGTAGCAGAGACTAAGGTCTTATCTTTGCAATAAAAATTACAACTAACTACCTTATATGCGATTAAATTCCAAAATCTTGCTTACAATACTCACTGGAATAATAATACCCTTATCAATCAATTTTGATATGGTTTAAAGTATAATGTCAAAGATTTATTATTGATAATATTAAAAATAAATATTTGGAATAATTTATTAGTCAAGCTATTGCATATAATAATTGATTATTTAAAAGATGTCAAGAACAAAGATTTAGCTGAAAAAGTACAATCCAAGTAATGATGACATCTTTCAAGTTTTTTAAAAATTATTTATCAAGGTCAAAATTAATAAAAATTGATACAATATATTTTAAATTCTTCACTAAGTAAGAAAAAAATTGACATTATTAAGAAGGTTTGTACTTATATTATGGAAAAGCTAAGCATACTACTCAACATTATCCAAAGAAGTATCATAATCACAAAATGAGGAGTACAATTGCCAAAGAAGACATTGTGTTAGAAAACAAATTTCTCCAGCTACAATAAGAACCATGCAGTTGGAATCATATGCAACACCTAATAAAGGTCTTATTCTATCTTCAGATCCCTCATTATGTCTTACAATGGATATGCATTTAGAACCTAAAAATCACAAAGTCTTTGCATTGTTAGATTTAATAATGCTTAGCTTATTTTATAAATAATTTTTTTGTCAAGAAACAAGAAATATTTTTAGTCAAGAAAACTAAATATATACATATAAAAGTCATAGATGGTCGTTTGTTGTCTTTTGGAGATATTACTCATGAGATTGTTCCTTTAGATGTAATAATTAAAGATCATAATAGTATTGTATAGTAATATTTAATGTAATAAAATCTACTTTTAATTTGGTTATTTTAGAATTATTGTCATTAAAAAAATATAATCCTTAAATAGATTGGATTTCTTATAATCTTAATATTTCTTGTAGTTTAATCTAAAATTTTGGTAGTGAAATAAAAATAGATAAGATTAATATATCCAAAATCTTATTGATAAGTGCATGAGCTTTTATACATACAGCAAAAGAAGAGACACCTTTTGTTATATATGCCACATCCATTTTTGATAGTAAAAAGATGCCAAGTGATATTCTTAGTTAGTATCAAGATTTTAAAGATTTTTTTGAAAAAAAAAATGTAGATATTCTTTGACAACATCCACCCTATGATTGTTCAATTGATCCATAAGAAGGAGCTCAACCACCATTCGGACCAATCTATAGCTTATTGCAAAATGAGTTGTACTAAAAGAGTACATTAATAATAACTTGATTAAAAACTTCATATGTCATTCAAAATTTCTAGCACGAGCTCTTATCTTATTTATAAAAAAAAAGATGGATCTCTATAGATGTATATAGATTATGAAAGACTTAAGAAGATCACTATGAAAAATAGGTATTTCCTATCTTTGATTTTAAGACTTTTTAACCAATTTAATCAAATAAAGATCTATACAAAAATAGATCTACAAAGAGCATACAATCTAATTTGCTTTAAAGAAAGAGATGACTAGAAGATTGCTTTTTGAACTAAGTATGGATATTTTGAATATAATATCATGCCTTTTAGATTTACAAATGCACCAGTTACTTTTTAATATCTTACAAATGATTTTTTTCATAAGTTTTCTTAATGATTTTGTTTTTTATTATTTAGATGACATTCTAATCTATTCTAAGAATAAAAAAGAACATGAATTTCATGTTTGTTGTTTGTTACAAAAACTTAGAGATGCAGGATTATATGCAAAGATAAAAAAGTGTATATTCTACACTAGTTAGGTTGATTTTTTAGAGTACATTGTTTCTTTTAAAGGATTAATGATGGATCCTAAGAAGGTCCAAACTATCATAGATTGGAAGGTTCCAAAAATAGCCAAAGATGTGTAATATTTTTATAAATTTTCTAATTATCATTGAATCTTTATTAAAAACCTTTTTTAAGTTGCAATCCTTCTTATACGTTTGATATGTAAAGATAAACTTGAGTAGAGCAAAGAAGCAAAAAACATCTTTTGAAGCCTTAAAGATACCATTTATTTTGCACCAATTTTATATCACATCAATTTTTTTAAGACATTCTTTATGAAAAAAAATGTATCGGACTTTACTATAAGTTTTGTTTTATCACAAATAGGAGTAGATAATAAGCTTTATCTAATTATTTTTTATTTCATAAAATTTTCAATAGTTAAGATTAATGACAAAATCCATGATAAAGAGCTTCTTGTAATTGTAGATTCATTTCAAGAATGGCATCATTATCCAGAAGATGTTTCTAGTCTAATTATTGTGTATATGGATTATAAGAACCTTGAATACTTCATGTCAACATATATTTTGAATTATTGCAGAATCCATTAAAATATATCTTTGTCAATATTTGATTTCAAAATCAGGTAAAGATTTGAAAAACAACTAAGTTTATCAAATATTATTTCTAAACATTCTTATCTTGCACAAAAAGAAGGAGATGCAGCTTTTGATCAATAAAGAATGATTTTCTTGAAATCAGAGCATTTTCATCTTTGAGCAATAAAATCAACATTAATTTTTGATTCAATCTTTATCAAGAAAATTCAATCAAGTATGTCTCCTGATCCTCTTATTCTTAATATTAAGAATAATTCTTCTAAGTCTTATGATACTTTTAAGTTCAAGTTTAAAAATAATCTATGAGATTTTGGAGAACTCTTTTTAAGATATTAAAGATGCATATAAAGCTTTCTTTGACTTTTCATCCTCAAATTGATGGACAAATGAAATGGGTGAATCAAGTTTTGGAGCAGTATTTGAGATGTAGCATTAATTATCATTAAGATAATTAAATAAATATTTTGCCATTGACAAAGTTTGCATATAATAATTTGATACATTTTTTTACTCAATAAATAATTTTTTTTATTAATTATGGTTATCATCCATTACTTCATGCTTTTGACTTTTTAAAAGTTGATAATCCTCCAACAAAAGATTTGGCGAATTGTTTCTTAGAACTACATGTAACAATGAAGGCACAATTAAAAGAAACTTAAGAATAATAAAAGATTAATGTAAATGCCTATTGCAAGGAACAACCATAATTTAATGTGGGTGATAAGATATAGCTATTTATTTGCAATATTAAGACTACTTGTCTTTGTGATAAGTTGGACTATTGTCTGCTTGGACTTTATTTTATTAGTGAACAAATCAATCCTGTTGCTTATTAATTATACCTACTAGAGTCTATGAAGATCTATCCCATATTTCATGTGTTTCTTCTTGAATCATATAAGTCAATAAATATCTTGGGAAGAAGACAAATGCTATTTTTTTTTTTTTTTTTTTTTTTTTTTTTTTATAGAAATAGATAATAATCAAGAGGTCTAGTTGAAAAAAATCTTAGATATAAGGTAGCACCAAAGTAGGCTAAAATATCTTATTCATTGGCACAAATAAGATATTAATAAATATATGTAGGAGCCAGTAAAAAATCTTAGAAATATAACAAAAAAATTGAGATTTTTCATCAACAATATACATCAAAATCAAGATAAAGAATGGCAATTTTTTTCTATAAAAGAAATATATTAAAAAAAGAGAGCATTCTACCTTCTATTCTTATTTGATACTTTTGTGCATTTATAATACTAAGGAGATGAATAACCAAAAATTAGCAAATTTAACTCAAGAGCTATTACTTGCTAACTTATTAAATAAAATATTGTGATTGTCACAATCTTCAATCTGACGTAATTGAAATGAAGATCCTCAAGAACAACATGTCCTTTCTTAAATAGATGATGAAATAAAATATATTTGTGAGGGTAAATTTTTCCTTCATCCCAAATTATAAGATGGCCTCAATTAAGAGTTGCTTGTAATTGGTGGTGAGAAGTAGAAGTAGTAATAAACAAGAACAAAAGAAGGACAACACCAAACAAGTGAAACAAGTGCAATCAAGCAATTATACACTACAAAACTAGTCATAGTCTGTTCACTGAATTTTCACCTAGTAAAAATTAAAAGTAAAAATTAAAAATTATATTTTTAGATATATAATATTTTTATCTTTCCAATGATATAAAAATCATGTAATTCCAAGTTACTATGAGTAAGTTATGATAGATTAAAGATAGAATGTAAATAATAGAAAAGTTAAGTGAATAATTTTTACCTTAAGGGTAACTTGCTTAAGAAATCAGGAGTTCAAACCTCACCAAGGCTCACAAGTAGTGTATATTGGTTTTCTAAAGAGGCCTTGAGGCCTTAGTCTTATCTTCCTACCTATATCCAAGGTGCTACAACCCATATGGGAATTGTGCACCTCTCTTCCTACAAGGACTACACTAGCTGCTCGTCCTCCTATTTTCTTCTTGTAAAACTATTTTTTTTGTATTTTTGACTACACCATGGTGTTCAAAAATATCCAATTAGCCTAAAAACCTTGTTAAATCTTCAAATCTTGTTTTATTTCTTCACATTGGCTCTCAAGGTGGTAAAACTCCATTTTACCAAGGTCTTGAAATTTTCTCTAAAATTCATAAAAAATTCTAAATAAATTCTGAATAAATTCTAAAAAAGATTTTAATATTTCTATAATACTAATATCTATAAAATCTATATTTTTCTATTTTTAATTTTTTATAGTAATAAAATAAATTTAAATCCACTAAAAATCCTATTTTCTATATACATAATTTAAAAGACATGAAGTTCTTTTTCATGCTCCTTTTAACTATTAACTAATCATTGATAGGATTTTTGTAAGTAATACATGTAGATATGAGGCCAATATAGAAATTGGTCTCAATTACTAATCATTAATACTCAATAATGAGTGAAAATACTAAATCAATTAAGATAATTGCCTCCAAGACTTATTAAGACTCTATTTATGTAATTTTTCTTCTAATAAGACTTTTATACTTATAAATACTTCTAAATTCTAATAAATATGTAAATAGTCAAAAAGACTCTCAAACTTAAATTTTTCTTATTAAATGACTCAATATTATATTTTTAACTAATCCACCAATTAAGATCCATTAGTAGAACTGACAGTATTTGGTATCACAACCTTAAAAGAGACTCTTGATGTTTGGTGGTTTTATTAGATCTCTAAACGATTCTTAATAATGTTTCAAATATTTTATTTGAACAAAGTTACGAAAGCCTTCACAATGATCAAATAATAAGGTGGTTTTTATGTCTTGATTTGAGATACTATCAATAGC
Source organism: Physcomitrium patens (assembly GCF_059467195.1). Taxonomy (NCBI): domain Eukaryota; kingdom Viridiplantae; phylum Streptophyta; class Bryopsida; order Funariales; family Funariaceae; genus Physcomitrium; species Physcomitrium patens. Next base: position 15,346,887 of record NC_143422.1, on the reverse strand, counting down.
TGAGAGGACCTATCAACTATCTATAAAGAAAACAAAGATTAGAGTATGTAAGAAATATAATTTGCCACATCTTAGATTTTTACAACATAAGATGACTGCTCTTTATAGAGCTCATCTTTAAAAAGAGGGATAATATCATGGATATAAACATTTATTCCAAAAATTATCTATATAATTAAATAAAAATAAATAAAGATAGATTTATAATATTTTTTAGAGATACTACCTAAAAGCTTTATAGAAGTTGCTTTAACTTTATATGTTTTTGTAGTTTATTGATAGATTAAAAATTTAGTCAACCAATTAATTACATATTGGTAGCTTGTGGAATAAGTTAATTATGTGGTACACATATAGAAAACTTGCCTTGTAAGTTAAGATATGTACCTTACAAAGTCAACATATTTTAAAGGTCCTATAAGACATCGCCTTATAGCTCCTAGTTAGAAGTATATATGGAGGCAAGAGTAAAGCCTTCTTTATTCTTATGAATTTTTTTTTAGTCTTTAGTCTCATTTTTAATACTTTTTGATATTCTTTTCTTTGAGAATAGCCATTCTAGTTTAATTTTATATCATTTTTGAGTGATTATCTAATCTTTTTGAGTGATATAAGAGTGTCTTGATCTTTTCGTTCTTTAAACTTCATATCCTTGATAAATACCTATTTATAAATACGATCTTGTTGAATCTTTGATAGTCCACACATATCCATAGAGATCTATCTTTTTTTTTTTTTTTTTTTTTTTGCAAATAAGATAGAAGCTCATATTAGAGATTTAGAATGGTAAATAAAATTTTTAGCTAAATTCTTACAAATGAACTCTTTGAGTATAGTTAATTCATTTTGTGATAAGCTATAGATTGGTCTAAATGGTAGTTAAGTCCTATCTTAAAGATCAATAGAATAGTCATAAGGATGATGTTTTGGAAGAATATTTGTATTTTTTCTAAAAAAAAATGCCTAGATAATCTCAGTATCAGCTTGGAATACCACTATTGTATTATAACATGACTATATGGTGAAAGATGATAATATGGATCTTATTATAGAAGAGCCAAGTTAAAAGATAAATTAGAAAAATATGAATAAAAGATAAGAAGATAATAAAACTTTTAGTAATACTGCTATCTTTTTAGAAAAGTAATTTCTATTTACTTTTTAGGACCATAAATAAAGCAAAATAAAGTAGATTAGAAAAATAAATAATATAGACATCTTTAGAAAGAAGGTAAGAATAAATTCTAGTAAAAATTACCTAAAAAAACTAAATATTAATACCAAGAGAGGGCCAGATATGAACCAAGGTCAAAATCAAACCCCGAGGCACAAAACTAAGCCTTGACAACGATTCTAGGATTTTTTGGCAAATTAAAGAGTAGAATAAGTAAGAAAATTTGATAGGATTTTGATGAATATTGATTTTCAGTGATTTGAATTTGTATTGACTTTGTAAGAGCTTTGCAAAGTTGGAGTTTGTTTTGGGTGACTTTGGATTTGTGAAATAAAATAGGTGATACATTTTGAAGAATTTTGTAAGTTTAACAAAGGATTTATTAATGAAATTTTGAGCATTTTTGGGTTTAAATGTGTTTAATATATGTTGTGAGTTTGGGCTAGATCGAAGGGCTAGATTGAAGGTTATTGAGGTTTAAGAGGGTTGGGATCTTGAAAAGTAGAGTTTTAGATCCAATGAAGGTTTCTAAGATTTCTTGCAATCTGTTAGTTGGAATAGAATTAAAATTATGTATATGGATAGTAGACTTATTTTCTTACATATTTAAGAAATTTGAGAACAATTGAATAGTTTGATAAGGAGATATTGGCACTAGAAATTCAACATTCAAATTGGAGAAGGAGGCTGGCCAATATCCGTGCAAATTTTAGAATTGATCTTCTTTCTAGTGAGTTCGATCTTCTTCAAAAAATTTGTGCTTATTTTCAACTTAATTGTGAAAAAGTGTACAAACTTTGATTTAAAATCGATAGTTCATTTATTAGTTATTGAAGTTTAAATCTACTATAGGAATTATTTGGGATTATTTAGGATTTGATTAGGATATGTTTAGAGTTTGATTAGGATTTGGCTTAGATTTATTTAGGATTTGGTTAGGATTTGATTAGGATTTGGTTAGGTTTTGTTTAGAATTTGACTAAGATTTGACTAAGATTTATTTAAGATTTGATTAGGATTTGACTAAGATTTGTTTAAGATTTGATTAGGATTTTACTAGGATTTGATTAGAATTTGATTAGATTTAGACTAGAATTTAATTAAGGTTTATATTTTAATACTTTATTAATGTTTTTATTTTAGTATATTTTTTTGAATTTCTATGTTATTTCTTTATGATTCTTTAAAGGATATCTATGAATACTTTATATTTCTTACATAATTCCTTTGAAATTTTGATTGAATTTGATTGATATTTATTTATATTTGCTAATCTTTAATTTTAATTTGTTTGAAAATCTATTAGAGTTGTTAGGACTTGTTGTTGCAATTTTCCTTTTATCTTCTACAGCCAAGTGCTCGATGCATTTTCAAGCCAAATTCCATGTATTATGACACTGCTTGAAATCTTTTTACAATAAAAATAGATGTGGCATATATAAAAAAAGCTGAAATTTTTCTTATAGCATGTATAAAAGCTCTTTCATCTACCAATAAGAATTTTTTTGTATTGTACTTATAGATTTCTACTTGTGTAGCAAAATCTTGTATTAAATGATAAAAAAATTCAAAGTTACAAGAAATTCAATCTATTTAAGGATTGTACTTCTTTAGCCATGATAATCCTAAAACAATTAGATTATAAGAATATTTAATTACATTAAATATTATTAAGCTATTATGATCTTTAATCACTACATTGAAAGATAGTATTTTATGGATAATACTATCGTATATTATGAAGTTTTCTTGAGAACGCATTGGACTCTTAATTATAGAAGAAAAAATAGAATTTGTAATAAGAAGATTTTAATAACTCTAATAGAATCTTAAATAAATTCTAATTAAATTATAACAATTCTAATAATTTTTTTAGTTAAACTCCAAAATAAGTTTCAAAGAACTTACAAAAAACATAAAGAAATCATAAATTAGCCTTAAAAGAATACATATAAAAAAGAAATTCTAAAAAAATATCAAAGAAATCTTTAAAAAATATTAAAAATAAAAATCCTAAATGGTTCCTAATCAAATATTAATGTAACCTTCAATAAATCTTAAAAAATCTTAAAAAAATCTAAAATTCTAATTCCGGACCAAACCTTAATGAAATCCTAATAAAATCCTAATGATATCCTAGATCAAACCTCAATTAATTACTAATAAAATTATAATCAAATTCTAATCAAATCCTAAATCCTAATTAAATTCTAAAAAATCTTAAATTATAATAAATTCCTAAAAAAATACCAAATAACCTCAAAAAAATCTAAGTAATTCTTAATCAATTATCATAATTATTTTGAAACCTTAATAAATATTAATTAAATTTTTTTCCAATCAAATTATTTATAATTTAGAATTTATTCTTCAAATAATTTTAAATTATATAAAATCAAAAAAAAAAAATCAATTTCACTACTTGAAAAAAATGCTTCCAAAACCTCTTAGATGTTGGCTGCCTTCCTTCTTCATCTTTAAATATTAATCTTTTAATAAAGATTTTTTCTTATTTAACTATTTAATTTTTCTCAAAATAGGTTGATATATAAGTATTGAAGTCTAAATTTTTCTTACCAATTTTTGCTTTATTAAAATTGGTAAATGTTGCAAGATCACAAAAATTCTCACTAATCTTAAACTTTAATTATCTTAGAGTATAACCCACAAAACCTCTCTCAACCTTTAATCTAATTGTACAATTGATATCAATTTTTTTATACGCATTAATAATAAGCACAATGAAAAATCTATAAATTTTTACTTCTAAATATACTATGAAATTCAAAAAATTATCAAATCTATAAACTTCTTTTATTTCTTGAAATTCAAACCTATAAAATATATCTTTCATATTTAAAAAAATCTCAAAACCTCAATATACATTCAAATCTCATGAAATCAATTTTCAAAAATCCTTCTACAAGTTTGTTTTCAAATTCCAATTTTTGATCAATCAAAGAGCCCTCGAATTTCATGGTTTGTGCCTCAAGGTCTGATTTCAATCTTGGTTCACAACCAATCTCCTCAGAATATCAATTCTTAGTATTTTGAAGTAACATTTTTTTAAAAACTATTCTTAGTTTTTTTCTAAATATACCTATGTTAATTATATATTTTATTTATTTTAATTTGGTTCATTTATGTTCCTATAAAGTGATTATATGTTTCTTCTAAAAGAAGGCAATATTAACACTTATTAATTTTTATTACCTCCATGCCTATTATCTATATTTTTAATATAATTTTTTATTTTTTATTTATTTAAGCTCTCTTATATTAAAATATTTTATCTCTTCTTTCTCCTAATGACTATGATATCATATGATAATGTCTCTAAAAGACGACAAACAACTATCAAAGACTTCAACATGAACAATTTTATTTTTTTTAATTTACGATATTACTTATTTTTTAACAAATTCTTTGTTTATAAAATAAGATTAGGCTCTTAAATCTAATAAGATAAAGAATTTGTGATTTTTTGATTTCAAACTAACTTCTATTGTAAAACAAGATAAAGGATTTGATGAGAGAATATAATCTTTACTAGGTGTTATGTAAGCTTCTAGTTACATGGTCCCTATTATAGTTAGATTTTTTTTTTTCCAAGACATTGTCTTTTTTGGCATCTATGCTTCTTATTTTGTGATTGTAATGCTTCTTTAGACAATGTTCAATAATATTTTGCTATCATATTATGTGTATTCTTGCTTTAAAATGCACCAGACATCTTACTATAGAAGATAAGTAGAAATATAACAAAAAAATCCTACCAAATCTAATAAAGTCTTAAATAAACCTTTAATAATTTTTAACAATCCTAATCAAATTTTAACCAATCCAAAAGAAAATTAAAAGAAGTTATAAAAGAAACATAATGAGGTCATAATTAATTTTTTTTAAATTATAAAGAAATCTTAAAGAATTATAAAAATAAAACCTGAAAAAATAATAATAACTTAAAAAAATAATATAAATAAAAAATAAAAAATGATAAAAAATAATAAAAAATATTAAGAATAGAAATTTAAAATAAATCCTAAATAAATTCTAAATAAATTCCAAGAAAATTTTAATCAAGTTTTAATTAAATCCTAATCAAATCTTAAATAAAATCCTAGATTAAATTCTAATAAAATTATAATGAAATCTTTATCAAATTCTAACCAAATCCTAGACCAAATCTTAGACCAAATTATAGACCAAACAATCCTAACTTTACAAAGTTGTTACACTTTCAAATTATTTGAAACCAACTCTTAAAGAACCTCTCTTATCTCTCTTCTCAAATCCCATTCTTTGATCCACCAAAAAATCCCAAAGTCATTCTTGGTATATAGTTTTGTACCTTAGAGTTTGATCTCAACTTTGGTTCACAATGAGTCTTTTTTGGATATCAATTCTTCATATTTTAAGTAATTTTTTTAGAAATATATTTTTAATACTCTCTTTCAAAATTTTATATTAATTATTTATTTTATTTACTTATATTTGGCTTATTTATGATTCTATAAGGAAAATAAAAGTTTTTTCTACAAAAAAATAAAAATAAGACTAAAGTTATTATTATCTTTTTATTAAATATTTTTTATTTTTTTATTGTATCTTCCTATTAGGTTCTATTATAATAAAATCTATATTTTTATTTTTTTAACCATATAATTATATTACCACATGACATTGTTGAAAGTAGCATCCATAATTTTTCCTTCTATGGATAATTTAAATTAACTCACAAGTCAAATTAAAAAAAAATGAGCTGCAAACTTTAGTTCCAAAAAATAATTTCCAAAAAGAAGGATAGTCTACTCTCTTTAAAGAAAAAATCAATGTTAAACAAATAAATTATTAGTTTAAAAGCAAGTTGTCTGCAACCTTTAAAATACAATAATAGATGTGAGATAATCCACTCACTTCTAAAAAATAATTAAGAACAAAAAATTAATATTCTTATTAAAATTCCAAAGATATGAATTTTAAAGAATTTTAAGATCAATGATCTTGTGTCACTTGAAAAGGCTAAAAAATCACTCAAAGATGGTATAATATTAAACTAAAATAGTTATTGCAAAAGACAAGAAGATTAAAAAGTCTTGAAATAAGACTAAAGGCTAAAAAGATGTTGATAAAAATGAAGAAGGCTTCATTCTTGTTCTTATATTTACTATCTAACAAAGAGCTATGTAATGACATTTTATAGGATCTTTGATACAAGTTGAACTTGCAAGATAAGTCTCTTATCTTACAATGTAAGTTTTTCATATGTATGCTACATAATTAGCTTGTACCACAAGCTACCAATAAGTGCTACACATAGGTAATTTATTTGCTATGTTTCTAATCTATCAATTAACTACAAATACACATAAAGTCAAAGTTGCATCTAAGAAGCTTCTCTACAAGATATTAACAAATTTATCTACTTTAATCTACTTTTATCTACTCAAATTATCTAGATAATTATTAGAGTAAATTTGTATATCCGTGGCAATACTTTACTATCGTATTACATATACTCTTGCTTGAGAATGCACTAGGTACCTTGTTGTGGAAGGTAAATAGAAATGCAACAATAATTCTATCAAAGCTAATATAGTCTTAAATAAACTTTAACTAATTGTTATTAATCTAAATTAAAATTTAATTAATTTAAGTATATTTAAAAGAACTTATAAAAGAAATACAAAGAAGTCATAAATTTATTTTAAATAAATATAATAAAAAAATCCTAAAGAAATATAAAAACAAGTCTTAAAGAAATATTATAAATTTTTTTTTTAAAGAAATAATAAATAATTATTTAAAATATTTAAAATAAAAATCTTAAATATATTCTAAATAAATCCTAATTAAAATATTTATATATCTTAATGAAATCTTAGATAAAATTCTAATTAAATCCTATATAAAATCCTAATTAGAATCTTAAGTCAATCCTAATTAAATTCTAACTAAATCATAATTAAAATTCTAAATCAAAGCTTAATCAAATCCTAATTAAATCTAAATTAAAACCCTAATAAAATCTTATGTCAAATATTAATTAAATCTTAATCAAAATTTAAATCCTAAATCTAAATTAAATCCTAATAAAATCCTAAATCCTAATCTTTAACTAAATCCTAATCAAATCTTAAATTCTAATCAAATTTTAATCAAATCCTAAATAAATATTAATAAAATTTCAATCAATCCTAGATAAAATCCAAATCCTAATCAAATCCTAAATTAAATCCTAAGCAAATCCTAACAAAATCTTAAACTCTAAATCAATCCTAATTAATCCTTAATTAAAGCTTAAATCTTAAATAAACTCTTAAAAAATCCTATTGTAGATTGAAAATTCAATAACTTATATATGAATCATTGATTTTGACTTAAAATTTGTAATCTTTGCAACAACTAAATTAACAATAAGTATAACAAATTTGAAGAAGATTGTACATATCATGTAGATTATAATTTCTAAACTCTGCTTGAGTATTGGGTGGCTTCCTTCTCCAACCTTGACATTGATAATTTCAAACCACTATTTCTTAATTTCATCATTCAATTGGTCCCAAAGTTTACAAAATTATTGAAAATCAAGCTAACTATTTTTCAAAAAAAGTACATTTTAATCCAATTGGTAGATTGACAAATATCTTAGAAATCTTCATCAATTCTCTCAATCCCAATTTTCAAGACCATAACCTACAAAACTCTTGTGTTCTTCAATCTAACCACTTGATTGATCTCAAATCTTTCTCACATATTTATAACAAGTACAAAAACAAATTTACACATTTTTACTTATAAATATGCTACAAAACTCACAAAATCCTCAAATTTACAAACTTATTTTTATTTCTCAAAATCTAAATCTACTACCTACATCATCAATTTTAGAAATCTCCCAAAACCTCAATATTAATCCAAATGACATGGAATCAACTCTTAAAAATCTTTTCTTAAGTCTACTCTCAAAATACACTCTTTTATTTATAAAAGAATCTTAGAATTGTCATAGGTGGGCGGTGTTGTGCCTTAGGATCTGATTTTTACTTAGGTTCACAATTGGTCCTCTTCAAGTACCAATTTTTGATAATTTGAAGTAATGTTTGTATTAACTTATTGTTAATTATCTCCAAAAGATGTATATAATATTTAATTATCTCATTTATTTTTATTTGAAGATTTTATATCTCTACAAAATAGATAGAAGTTCCTTCTACAAAAAACAACATTAAGATTAAATTTTTTACTACCTCTTTATTATTTATCTTTATTTTTCTATTAAATTTTTTTATTAGATTCTTCTATAATAATATCTATATATTTACTTTTTCACCATATAGTTGTGTTACCACATGAAAATGAATTGAAGAAGAAGCTTCTATTTCTAATTTTATTTTTTTCTCATGCATCTTTTTTGTTTTATAATGAAATAGCTCTAAACTTATTCTTGCTAGAGTTGTCAGTTGTAGGTTGTGCATGGTAGTAATCGTCATTTTTGTATATGTTGTCATAAAGTATTGAATAATCTTTTGCTTTAGGTCTATTTTTTTTTGTAGAGGTACTGATAGAGAATAGAGTAGTGGTATATTTTTCTTCTTTTTTTTTTGGCTTTCATCAATATTGTAATTGTGGTAAGCGTTGTCATGTAGTAATATGACTATATAGTAAAATCAAAGTAAATAGAATAAGAATTTAATATAGACATATTTAGAAGAAAATTAATAATAGAATGAAGCAAAATTTACCTCAAATTACCAAAAATTGATATCCCAAGAAGATTGATTGTCAACCTAGGTTGAAAGCAGATCTAGAGGTATAAAATCATAACTATATAATGACTTTGGAATTCTTTGGTATATCAAAGAATAGGGTTTAGGAGCAAACTTTATAAGAGAGATTTTTAGGTTTTAGTTTTATGACAATTGAATCAATATTGATCTTTGAAAGATTTTTAAAATTAATGATGTTTTCAGTTGATTTAAATTGTAAAAAATAAAAATATATTTATAAATTTGAAGATTTCTTGAGTTTTGTGGTATGAATACAATTAAATTTTGGGCAATATATTGGTGTGCTAGTTATGAAAGTGTGTACAAATTTTGAGATCAATCAAATGATTAGATCAAAGTTTGTGAAGGTTTTAAAGGTTGAAGTCTCAAAAATTAGTATTTGAAGGTTAGTGAATATTTCTAAGATCTTTAACAATCTATCAATTGGATTGAAGTAAGAAACTTTTACATGGATATTAGACTTAATTTCCAAAATTTAGGTGAAACTTAAAAGCAATTAAACTATTCAAAGAAGAGGTATTGGTATTGAAATTTTAGTATTTAGGTTGGAGTAAGAGGCTACCCAACACCCGATTGGATTATCTTTCATTTCTTTCAATTAATATAAATGATAAATTTCATCTTTTATATGTTTTTTCTTAACTAATATATTAAGAAGTGTACAAATTTTGAATTAATATCAATAGTTTGATCATTAATTGTTGAGGTTATATTTTGCTATAGGATTTGGTTTAAGATTTTTTTACAATTTGGTTAGGATTTAGGATTTGGTCTAAAGTTTGGTTATGATTAGAATTTGCTTAGGATTTGGTTTAAAACTTGGCTAAAATTTGATTAGGATTTATTTAGGATTTATCTAGAATATAGGATTTTATTAGGATTTCATTAGGATTTGACCTAAAGTTTGATTAAGGTTCAATTAGGATTTTTATTTTTAATATTTCTTTAGGATTTATTTATTTATTTATTTAATTTTCTATTTCTAATATTTCTTTAAGATAATTTTTATTTCTTTAAAGATTTATTTTTATATTTCTTTAATATTTTTTGTTATTTTTCTTTAAAATTAATTTGGAACTTCTTTTATTTCTTTTATAACTTCTTTTAAATTTATTTTGGATTAGTCAAAGTTTGATTAGGATTATGAAGAGATATTTAAAGTTTATTTTAAGATTTTATTAGACTTCATAGGATTGTTGTTGTATTTTTATTTAACTTCTATAATTAGATATTTTGTGCATTTTCTAGCAAGAATACACAAAAAACAACAGCGTTAAAGGCATTGGACATATACAAGTAGTGGATTCTATTGGAATTGTCAACCAATTTTTATTTATTTTTTATTTATTTATTTATTTTTTGACAATTGAATAATCAATGTAGACAATTTTATATGTACATATATGTATCTTCTATTTATATGTGTGGTGATTTAAATATCACATTCCAAAAACTAGCTTTGTATTTCAAGAATAATTATATCAAGAAGTTACAAAAAGCTTCTTTTAATAAGATCTTAGATGATAATTGTGAAGGTCCTAAATTAATATTAGTCCTTGTGTTGAAATAATATAATTAGAAATTAAAAACAAAGACATCTATTTGTATTAATTAATATTTATATCTCAATATCAAAGACTAATAAAGCAATAAAAAGAGCCATTATTTATTGTTGAGCATTATCAATATTTTCAGTAAATTTAAGTGGTGGCTCAAAATAGAAGAACCACAATTGCAAAGGTATATGGCAATTGGGTCAAATCTTAATATGCAAGTTATACTTACAATTTCTTGTAGAACAAAGTAAGAACTATAATATATCTTGTACTTTTCTTATGACATATAAAGATGCTTCATTAAGTCAAGTATTTAATTGATAGTATAGTAGGATTTGATATTTAAATTTATCTATTAATATCTTTATCAAACAATAACGTGACTAGATATTACATATGAATATTATATTTATTCAATCTATAATTCAAATCTAAAATTTAGAACCATGTCAACTTAACTTTTTAGAGTATGAGAAGATGAATCATTGATTTTTAAATATAATAGATTATGACTTATCTATGCTACCTCAAAAATTAGTTTAGTTCAAAAAAAAAATTGTATTAGAGAATCTCCACCACTTCAAGAAAGAGTTACTAGTATAACAAGGTATAGATAAGATATTTGTATGGGGATAGATAGCTAGAACCATGGAAGTTTTTAGAATTGGAGTTAGATTAGTGGATCATATGAGATCCACCTTAGAACTTTCTAAAAAGAGTTTAGAGTAGTTATTTAGATGGAGTCTACCATAGAACGTTCTAGAAGGAATTTAAGGTGGTTATCTGAGTGAGGTCCACCACCTAGGAACATTCTAGAAAATCCAAGGTAGTAAAACAAAATATAAATAAGATTAGTTAGGGCCTTTTGGAGCATCTAGTCAAGTATGGCTTTGGATCTTTTTTCTTAATACAATTGGATTTTCTATCTTTCTATTTTGTTTTGTTCTGTCTTAATTCCAGTTGCTCAATTTTATCTTCTATGTTTCATTTTGTTTAGTTTTGTTTAGTTTTATTCTGATCTAGTTCATCCTACCTTGTAATGAGATTTTATATTACTGTAGATTAAAAGAGTCTTAGATATTTGAAATAGATTGATCATATTTCATTCATATCAGAACAAGTACTAGATTTTTTACTTTTAGTATTGTGTCAATAGTTATTATCTAATCTAAGAATATTTATTGTAGTCACACTGGGTATTATGTTGAGGCTACTACAAGCTAGTCTTAAAAAATCAACCAAGAGATGAGAAGGCATTATAATAGTGAAGTCCAGCGGAGAAACTACAACATGGGAGATATGGTAGAGCAATTCCAGATGGAAGCACAAATACAACATTTTTTAGACCAGATAGCTATTTTGCAAAGATAAATAAAAGCCTTAAGGATAAAGAAGTCGACATCTACTAGGCTGAAATTGAGTAAGCTTAGTACATACTTTGGGACTTCAAGATAAGAAGATGTGCGTCAATGGCTCTTCAACATGTAATAATATCTCCAACTATTTGGAGCAAATACCACTGAAGGAATTATATATGCAGCCAACTATTTGAGAGATGCGGTAGCCATTTGGTAACAACATCGAGTTCAAAGCTATGGAGCTAAAGGTGGATTTTATAATTGGAAGGAATTTGAGACCAAGTTTAAGAATCAATTTTAGCCCATCAATGCAGAGAAAATAGCACGCAATTAGTTGACAAATCTTATACAATCTAGGTCAGTACAAGATTATGTCTTTCAATTCAAGTCCTTATATCTCCAAATTGATAAGATTTTGAGCTAAGGTAAGCTTGGTGCTACTTTTTTGTTTTTTTGTTGTTGAAGAATAATGGATAATTTCTGAATTCTATGAAGCAAATCTGTGGAATAAATCAGAGATTGATTTATGAATTATTAATTATATAATTGGAGTACTGTGTCATTAGATTATTATAAGAAGATATTGGGAGTTAGTTATCAGATTCTGTAGGAGATTGTTAATGGATGAAAAATTATGATTATTGTTTATTGAAAGTTGTGTGTATTTCAACAGAAGAAGTCTGTGATTATAGAAATTATATAAATATAGATTGTTTGGAGTAGAAGTTTGTTATTTCTAGTATTGGATGGAATTTATGTATTTGGAGCAATCTTTTAAGACAGTGCGAGAAATGAGCTTTGTTATTATCAATGATTGTAGAATATTATTAGCAAGTAGAAATTATTGTAGTATTCTTTGGTATTTTTAGTGATTTAGAATACGATTAATTGTAACATCCTAACAAGTAAAACTCACGTACTTAGTCTTTCCTTGCGTTTGAATCTTCCTATACAGGTTTATTTTCAAAAAAATTTGTAGAATAAGTAAAACAAAAATTATATTTTGGTGCCACTATCGTTTATCGATAATAGTATTGAAAATTAGAAATTAATTATCGGATGAGTAGATAGGAAATAGAAAGTAGACTCAGTAGAATATAATGACAGAGTATGGTTATTAAGAGTGAGAATTTAACAATAAAGAGAATACGGCACTTGAAAGAAAGAATAGAGAGATCGCAAGCAAGAAATTTATTGCATAATGAGCAAGAACAAAAGTTAAAAAAGAAACATTGATAGAGTTGGATTAAGCCATGGTTGCATGCATGTTGGTACATCCGAGTGTACGTAGAAGCTGATGGACATTTAATATTTCAGAAGTATATACTTTTAGAGAAATTGCTAAGAGCACTCGTGGAGAATTGGATCAATAGACTAGTGTTTCCTGTAATGTCGTTAATTGTGAGTGGGAAAGCATAGAAGAATTGGATACTCCCTTTAATACGTTTTCAATAATGAAAGTTGCCAATTTTATCAAAACTGATTCTATACAGTGGCATACATTACTAGTCAATAAGAACCAATTCAGAGTATTTCAAAATCCATCGTTTTTATCCCCAATTCGATCGAATAACTTGTTAGGAGATAATAATAGCAAATTGAGGAAACTTGAAAGTTGAGAATAATCAAGTGGAGAAGGCGTCGATTATTTTAACAAAAGATTAAGTAGTACATTATTTTCTTCAATAGCAATAAATAGTCCAGCAGTTCCAATAGTAGTACAAATGGGTGATGTGAGCGATTGCATAATGAGCGAGGCTCCATTATCTACTTTTAGAGGCTTGCTAGGTGCAGATCCAGATCAACATTTGTCTCAATTTTTGACAACATGTGTAGCCAATAATAGAAGAATCAAAGATATTTGGTTACGATTGTTATTACGAACCTTAAAAAACATGGCATTTAAATGGTACAATCGCCAACCAGTGGATCAGTTTTTAAATTAGAAAGCATTGAAGAATGCATTTTTAATCCATTTTCAGCCAATTGGTTTTGAAAATCGCCTTCGAGAGAGATTAATGAACAGCAAAATGATCCTAGGGGAGGCAATAGAATTGTACTATAGTCAGGTGGCCGATCTACTAAGTAAGTGGCCGAATCACCAAATGCCGGAGGTATTTATCTTATCCATACTAATCAATGGTTTATACCCATTAGAACTAAAAATATTTATAAAAGAAGCTCGATCCAGTATGGTGTCGTACTGTAAATGCTTATAGTATATAAAAATTAGTTAAAACATATTATATGTTGATAAATCTAGATGTATGTTAGAGTGGCTAGTAGATTAAATTAAAAAGAGTTGGTATAAGAAACTTTACTTTGTTTTTTTACTTGTTTTGATTTTGACATTAAAATATATATATATATATATATATATATATATATATATATAGGACCTAAATATTTAGTATGAAGCCTTGGAAAAAGATAGAAGCCTAAGGATGAAAATCTGAACTAATAGGAGGCTAATTGAGAGGGATGAAAGTAAGGTATGGTCGGATGAAGGCAAAGAATGGAAAACTTCATTCCTATTGGTCGAAGGCCATGTCCAATGGGCTTCAAGGAAGCTGCCCGAGGCCTTATTAAGAATTAGAGTTCCTCTTTTGAGGGCATTTGGAGATTACAAGCTAGGATTATAAAATTTAGGATTTGGGGTATAATTTGTGTATAAAAATTAGAGGATTTGGAGTTAAGGTGAAGAAGCTATAGCCGTTTGAAGTTAAGGTGTTTATTTAAGACATACTGTTACTCTTTTGAGGGTACGAGGAGTTTTATAGCAGCTTTTGAAGATGAGAAGGAATGACTAAAATAACGATTTCAAGGCCTACATCTTTCATGAAAGAATTATTGCTTTTGGAGTTCATATAAAAGAGTTGTAAGGAGTTGAAGGCGGTGCTTCCGAATCAAAAGCAGTAAATAAGCGAGTTTATTTGTAGTAATGGTTGGAGCCATAACTTGAATTTTCGGACGAATTTTTGGCTCAAACTTTTTGGAGAATGTAAAATTTTGTGTTAAAAATCTATAAATACAAATTTCGTAGCATTTGAGTTTATATTTTGTGAGATATGAAGAAAATTATATGCAAATATATAAAGATAAGGATTTAAAGCGACTGTTAGGATTTTCAAAAAATTTCAAGACCTGCAAAGCATTTGCAGTTGAAAATTATTGTAAAAGTTAATAAGAATACATTAGTACTTCATGTAAAATTTGAATTTGTTTGGACAGTCGGATTAAGAGATATGAAGTGTTGAAGTTCGAAAAAATCTCCACATAGGAATAAACAAGATTTTAGAAGATTTTATCATATTTTAGAAGTTGTGGGTTAGTTTGAGGATTGTGTATTTGGTGTAATTACTCAAAAAAAAAAATTATATATAAACTTAGGGCTTCCTTTATTTTCAAGCTTGATTGAATAATGAGTGAAGTTGGTATAAGAAACTTTACTTTGTTTCTTTACTTGTTTTGATTTTGACATTAATATATATATATATATATATATAGGACCTAAATGTTTAGTATGAAGCCTTAGAAAAAGATAGAAGCCTAAGGATGAAAATCTAAACTAATAGGAGGCTAATTGAGAGGGATGAAAGTAAGGTATGGTCGGATGAAGGCAAAGAATGGAAAACTTCATTCCTATTGGTCAAAGGCCATGTCCAATGGGCTTCAAGGAGGCTGTCCGAGGCCTTATTAAGAATTAGAGTTCTTCTTTCGACCAGTAAAGAATTTACAGTTGAAAATTATTGTAAAAGTTAATAAGAATATATTAGTATTTCATGTAAAATTTTAGTTTGTTTGGACGGTTGGATTAGGAGATATGAAGTGTTGAAGTTCGAGAAAATTTCCACATAGGAATAAACAAGGTTTTAGAAGATTTTATCGTATTTTAGAAGTTGTGGGTTACTTTGAGGATTGTGTATTTGGTATAATTACTTAAAAAAAAAAAAATTATATATAAACTTAGGGCTTCCTTTATTTTCAAGCTTGATTGAATAATTAGTGACAACAAAAAGCCCAGCGTTTTCTTGAGGTAAACTCTCTCTCTACCCCGACAACGGTGTCTGCATCCTTTAATAGAGTCAAGATTTGGAAGAAATGCCATTATGATTAGTTTTTATGTACGGGAGCCATAATGATTCTAGTTCAAGGCAGTTATCAAAATCCGACTTGGAGTGGATCAATAGGTAGTTATCCACGGAGGTTAGATACAAGGGCCGATTCTAGTACTAATTTTCAGGGGCTAGTTAATGTCACTCCATTGCAAGCTATGCCACAAAATGTGACAACAGCGTATGCTCTTTATTTTTCATATCAATAAGAAGCGTTAACTATGATAGAATTACCGATAATATTAGCTCGAAAAGATTCTAATGAAACCTTGTTATTGAACTTGACAAAGAAAATGGAAGAAATGGCCCTTAATATGGCCAAGGATAAGGAAAAGAGACAAAACCATACTAATACTAGGACCAATGTATGGTGCAATAATTGTAAGGGCTATGGTCATTTGATAACACAATGTCCTTCACCCTCACAAATGATGGATCAATGTACATTTTGCAAAAGAAAGCACTTAACAGCTAATTGTTGGAATTGACAAAAGCACCAACAATTCAATAATGAGACCATGATCTCACCAACTTTGTGGGACATCAATCAAGATCAAACAAAAAATACATTTGGATGGAATGGAAATTGATCTAATCAATAAAATTGAGCATTTAATAACTTCCAAAGTTTGAATTTTAATCAAAGATCTTCATTGAACCTCCAGAACTATGGTAAGGAGCAGTAGAAGTATCAATAATATGCTCTATCAGCATCAACAAACGAAGTTCCCTCCGTACCAATGGGATAATTAGGATCATTTTCTAACCCTATATGGAACAAGCTTAATAGGTATATACCGATGTAAACACCCAATATGCTTGATGGAGGTGTAAGAAGACTACTTTGTTGTTTTTATTGTAGATAGATTGATCATTATACGAGTGAATGTCTTAATCCTAGTGCCAGTGACGATTATGCGTCAGTTTGTAGAAATTACAAGCAATTGGGGGATACATATCAGCAATGTATTGCTTTGTTCAATTTCAATAATCGGGATTAGCAGATCCAAAGCCAAAGAAAAATCAAAGAGATAAATCAAGGTCTTCAAGATTCTCTGATAAATCGGATCGAATGTGTCCGAGCCATTCTTATGAAGAGTCAATAAAAGAAGAAAGGATCAATTCAATGTTTGGATGATTCTAAAGCAAAGGGCAAATTGGACCCAATTATAGGGCTATCTAATCTAGGTCTTGATATGGTCTCCTTTCTCAGTATGAGACTTAAATCGATTGTGCAACCTAATAAGGTGTTGATTTTGGATGCTTCGGTTTTATTCCAAGCCATTCCGTTGTAGTATTGTGGTTGGGATACTATATGAAAATAATGTAATTATGTACTTATTATATAATTTATTAAGTAATATGGTGAGAGCCATGTTAATAGATTTTAGTTGGTTGTAGAATATGATTTGATTATTACTTTGAGAAGAGGTTGTTTAAAAAGATTACTAAAGAATTTGTATAACTTTAATTTTCTTTTGATAATAGCTTTTAAGATTGGTTTTAGTTGATAGTAACTTCTAAATATTTAGAATCACCTTTGTCAGACATTGGTGACCTTTAAAAACTTATTTTGGATCTTTTATTTGGTGTTTAGAGCATAAATTATGTAAATCTTATAAGAAAAAGGATTGAAGAAGGATTTTAGTAGAAAAGGGAGTAATTATGGCACCAATATAGATGAACGAAGATGAATAATGAAAATCTCCATTCCTACAGGTCAAAAATCACGACCAATGGGCTTTGAGGAGGCTACCCGAGGCCATATTAGGGATTAGGATTAGTTTTTCGAAGCCATTCGAGCTTTGAAGGCTAGGATCAAAAGGTTTAGGTTTTTGGCTATGGTTTTGGTACAAGTTTTGTATGGTATGGAGTTTTTATGAAGAAGTTATAGGTGTTCAAAGTTAAGGTATTAGTTTTGGACCTATTGTCTTTCTTTGAGGCATAACGCACACGTACAGACAGAAATTGAGGATCAGTAACCGCGAATGGAGAGAAATTTTTTGCGGCTATACTTTTCACATACTACTTATTGGATTCCAAGTTGAAGTAAAGGAGTTATTGGATTTTGAAGTCAGCGCATGCAATCTAAGAGTAGTAAATAAACCGATTTACTAGTGGTTGTCTCTTGAGTTATATCTTGAGGAGTTTGATAAGGTTTTGGCTTAAAATTTCAGGAAATGTGTAATTTCATGTTAATAAACTTTGTACATAAGTTTTATGACATTTGGAGTTTGGGTTTTTGAGATATAAGGAAAATAGTTTTTCGGGTGCTTATAAATTAGGGTTTAGAGTGCTTGCTAGGATTTCTTAGATGTCAAAAGATTGGGAGTGAATTTGTAGTTGATTTTTTTTGTGGTAAAAGCTAAGGGTGAATTCTACCTATTCTATAAATTTAAAACAAACTAAAAGATTAGATCAATAGTTATGATTTTCTAAAGTTTGGGGCAAGAAAACCTGTCGCGAGAAAAATATGTTTTGAAGGGATTCTATTATATTTGGAATTTTATACAAAAATAAAGGAGTTTTAGAAGCTAATACAAGAATCATATAAAGGTTTAAGCCACACTCTCTACAATTAGATACACATTGTATTCCCAGATAGCAAATCACGCCATACGACACTGTTGTCGTGTTGTAATACGAGTATACCGTGAAAATATAAAGAAAGGGGACTTTTATTAATATTCAGTTACCTCGAATATTGGGAGCAACGACCAAATCCAGTGCAAATACTGAGTGGTCAGGTTCAGTCACCCCGTTACAGTCAACCGGGGCATACTGAAATGCTCCGTTCGATTCCAATAACGGGAGTCAGCAGGAAGGGAAAGGACCAATTCATGCGACGGGTGAGCCTGGTTCGAAGAGCAAATTGGATCCAATTTCGAGAATCCAATCCAGGTCTTCTTACCCAATATGAGACCTGCATTGGTCGGGCAACCCAATGCAGTCTAGTTACATGAATATCCAGGTTACTACGGGCATCTTACCCAATATGAGACCTGCATTGGTCGGACAACCCAATGCAGTCTAATTACGAGAAAATCCGGGTCTTAGTACTCGACTCTTATCCAATATGAGACTTGAATTGGTCGGGCGATTCAATGTGGACCCGAATACAGGGTTTCGATTCTGTTTCAGGCTGTCCTATTCTCTGTACCGTTTCAAGGAAGGTTGTTTTTGGTAAATGGATCTCTTAAAGGTAAAAACGGAGGAGAAAGCTCTGATGGCGGGAGCCAATTTCGGATCTAGGCTCTGACGATGGGAGCCAATTCCGGATCCAAGACGAAAGATTGAAGAAATTCAGAGGATAAGGTTAGGGGGAGAATAAGTTTTGAGGGGGGATTTTTTTTGGATCGAGGAGCTAGCTTCAAGCTCTTTGCAAGGTTACTAGTTCGGTTTCATTGGAGATTTTTGAAGATCAAGGGGATTGGAGAGGAGCTTCATGTTTCGGGTCAGGGAAGAAAAGACGGAGAATTGGATTTTTCTTCTTCATAGAGTTTTGGGAAGACTGAGGCAATCGTTGCTGAAGTCAGTGTTGTAATGGTAAATCGGGATTTTTTAATGAAGTGGGTTTGATTACTCTTGACTGTTTTGTGAAATCGAGTTACGTTGTCGTATTACATGCTTTTCTGCTCGAGAACACGCCGGGCGTCTGGCTGTAGAAGGTAGTATGGAGATTCGTCGATAGTCAAGCAGTCTATCAGTTTTTGACTGCTGGAATATAAACGACTGCAACAATGTACCATAAATCTATACGGGTGCTCTTCGACTGCTTGTCGAAGTCCTTTTTGCCCCAGTCGGTAGGTCTCTAGACATTACAGAGAACCCCGTACAACCCAAACTGTTAACCTTCAATACTGCTTTGTACTTACGATCTTGTATCCACTGACTGTCTTGTTAGATTAACCCAATAAATTTCATTCACTCCACATACTCAATCCTATAGACACCCTTTTAATCCTTCAATCACAGACGTAACTCGATTTCACAAAACAGTCAAGAGTATTCAAACCCACTTCATTTAAAAATCCCGATTCACCATTACAACACTGACTTCAGCAGCAATTGCCTCAGTCTTCCCCAAAACTCTACGAAGAAGAAAAATCCAAATTCTATGTCTTTCCTTCCCCGACCCGAAGCATGAAGCTCCTCTCTCTAATTCCCTTGATCTTCAAAAAAACCTCCAATGAAAACCGAACTGGTAACCTTGCAGAAGCTTGAAAACTCGCTCCCCCCCCCGATTTCCCCTTAAAAAAAAAAACCCACACCACTCCAAAACTATATCCCCCCTAACCTTATCCTCTGAATTTCTTCAATCTTCCGTCTTAGATCCGGAATTGGCTCCTACCTCAAGCTTGGATCCGAAATTGGCTCTCACCTCAACTTGGATTCGAAATTGGCTCTCGTCGCCAAGCTTTCTCCTCCGTTTTTACCTTTAAGAAATCCATTTACCGAAAACAACGTTCCCTGAGACGGCACAGAGAACAGGACAGCCTGAAACAGAATCGAACCCCGTAATCGGGACCACATTGAGTCGCACGACCAATTCAGGTCCTATATTGGTAAAGATGCCTGTAGTAACCTGGATGTTCCCGTAATTGGGTCAAATTGGTCCTCGCGTCAGATTGGCTAAGACCCGTAGTAAGACCTGGATTTCCCGTAACTAGACTGCATTGGGTTGTCCCACCAATACAGGTCTCATATTGGGTAAGAGGACCCGGATTGGATTATCGAAATTGGATCCAATTGGCTCCTCGAACCCGTCGTGTGAATTGGTCCTTCTCTTCCTGCTGACTCCCGTTATTGGCATCGAATGGGGCATTTCAGTATGCCCCGGCTGACTGTAACGGAGTCACTGAACCTGACCACTCAGTATTTGTACTGGAGTTGGTCGATGCTCCCAATATTCGAGGTAACTGAATATTAATAAAATTCCCCTTCCTTTTTATTTTCACTGTATACTCGTCTTACAACACGACATCCACCCCCTCTGAACCTGTGCATCCACCGGTATGCACCAATTTACCCAATTGCTGTTTGATTCAGAATATATCCCCTACGTCTTTGTCCAGTTCGTCTTCGTCACCTTCATTATCCATATCACTTTCATCTTCTTGCTGCAGAATCTCTCTACCTTCATTAAGGTCTTCCATATTCATCTCTGCGTGTCTTCGTTTAAATATTTTTACTCTCTTCCCTGCAATTGGTATTTTCAATTTTGTACCATCTAACTTTCGTAATGAGTAAGTCGCATTATCATGAACAGTTGTTACAACATATGGTCCAAACCAACGTTTTGAAAATTTCCGCAAAGTACTATGTTGATTATCCAGACTATTGTCATAAACAAGTATCCAGTCACCTTCCTCGATTGCTTTTGGTCTCAATCGATGTTGCTTATCGAATCGCACCTTGTTTTGTAACCTTGCTCTTTTTAACCTTTCCAATGCTATCTGGACATCTTCCGTTCTTTGCTCCAATTGTCGAATCCTTATAGCCAGAAGTTCTTCTCTTGTCAATCCGTCTTCCCATGGTAGCATACTCCAAGTAAGTACCTTTTCTTCAATCGGCATAATTGATTTTTGACCTGTCATAAGTTCTACTGGCATATATCCTGTCACCGAACTATGTGTTGTTCGATCAGCCCATAATGCAAATGACAAAAGCCGTGGCCACTCTTTAACCTTCCCATTACAAGCTTTAACCAATGCTTTCACAATCGGCGGGTGACCGCGTTCGCTTTTCGCATTCCCTTCCGGATTATAAGCAGTAGTCAGTGATAGTTTAACTCCACATCTTTCAAAGAACTTACGAGCTTCTTGTGCATTTAATTCTCCACGATCTGCAGTGATTTTTCCTACCCACCCGTAACAGCAAATGACATCTTCAAGCAAAAACCTACAAATCTCCTTTGTAGATTTTGTCCTCAATGCTCTTCCTTCTACTTGATTTGATAAATCTTCACCAGCTAAAACCAAATATCTCATCTGCCATAACCCAACCGGCATAATAACCAAATCAACAACCCATTTAAAATGAATAGCCAGAGGATACGTAGGATGAAGACCATCTCGATGTCGGATATTAGAATACGATTGACAGATTTCACATGACTCTACAAATGAGAGCACATCTCGATACATATTTTTCCACCAATATCGTTCCTTGAGTTTAGCAAAAGTAGCCCAGATTCCTCTATGCCCTGCCCATAAACTATCATGAAACTCCTTTAATAATTTTAGTTTTTCTTTCCTTTTGCCTATCACTCGTTGTGGCATCCCAATTCCTTTCTTCGGTCTCTTCCATAAGAATCCATCTCGAAGTAAAAATCCATATGCTTTTTTTCTTATTTGTTTGAATTTTTCTGTAGACCAATTCCCCTGCTTAGACAAGGTATTCAAATAATGACCAATATCCAATAATTCTCCTTCATAAGATTCTTCAAGAAATAGCTTGTCTTCTCTGTTGAGATTTGATATTGAATAGAATTTCAATCCGACATCATCAATGTCTTCAACCATTTCGTCCTCCCTCTCGTATCTTGCTCGAGATAGCATGTCTGCTACTAAATTGTCCTTTCCAGTGATATGTTTAAATTCTGGATTTAGTGACTTAATATAAGCAATCCATCTCAACATTGCAATATCTGGCATTGAACAGTTAATAATCATTCCAAGCAATGGCAAGCAATCTGTTTCAATTACTACTACTGCCCCAATCAAATAGTCCTTTTCAGCTTTCATAGCCGAAACGACTCCCCAAAGTTCTCTTTTGACTTGCGAATATGCACGCTGACGAATACTTAAAACTTTAGCCCCAAATCGAACTGCAAATCTACTCCCATTCGAATCATCTTGACCCACCGCCCATCCAACGGCAATTGGACTAGCGTCTACAGTAAGAATCACTGGTCTATTGCACTTATAATCAACCTTCCTCAATATTGGAGGTGACATCAATAATTTCTTCAATCTTTGCATTGCCTGAATATGCCTTTCTTTCCATTCAAATCGGTAACCCTTGTGTAACAGTTCATATAATGGATCCGCTATGTGAGCAAAATGAGGGATCTAGATTCGATAAAATACACATGCACCCAAAAACCTGTGAACCTCTGTTAAAGAACCACAATCCTCTTTCATCCTTCCAATTGCATCAACTTTAGTCGGATCTGGTTTTCTTCTGTAAGATCCGCATAAATGTCCAACAATTACAACCTCTCGCACTCCAAATACGAACTTCATATCCGATAATGTAAGATGAACTTCTCCAAGCCGAGTTAAAATCTTTTCACAATCTTGTATATGATCAACAACATATCTGCGACACCCCCTCGTATCTAAAGTTTCATCCTTGTCTCCTTCTTTGCACCCTTTTATAGGAACATCATCTAGAAAAGGCATAGTCTTTTTCGGAATAAAATCTCTCAATACCTTATTCATCCCATTCATCATATGTGCAACCGAGTTGGTCGCGCCTTGAGGAAGAGTGCACATTCTAACCAATCCAAGCGATGTTCTCATCGTTGTCATATCTCTACTTCCTTCGGCAAGTTGAAATTGATCATAACCTGAATACAAATCACCCATTGAATAGATCGCCCTTCTAGCAAACGCCTCAACAAATTCATCCACAATAGGTCCAATTCCTGCATTCTTGACAGTTACAGCATTCACCGGCTGCATATCTTGAATAAACCGTAGTGACCCATTCTTCTTAGGTACCGTAAACCATCGACTAGAATACAGCACAAATAAAGGTTCTAATATTTTCATCTTTATCTTTTCTTTCAATAGTTCCACCAATTTAGGTAAATGTGCCCTTGGTACTTGAATTGGTCTTAGATTCCAAGGTACATGCGGTACAATGAAGATAACCATAGGTGTTATAATATTTGGATCCACACACCCAATTTCATGAGATTCGAAGGCAAACGATCTACCTTGTTTAGCCAACATCTTTTTGAAGCAAGTAATTTCCTCCGGCAATAAATAACCATCAGTACCAATCTTCAATTCTTCAAAAGTCTCTTCAGTAAATTGATGTCCAATACTCATTGGATCTCTTAAACTCGCTTCTTTTGATGCTTCTCCCATTTGTTCTTTAGAATCCTCTGGTAATGGTCCGGCAACAGGCTTTACCTTCTTATCTGCCGTTTTATATCTCGTCTCTACTGTGACTTCTGGTGCTTGAAAAGATTCAAGCATGGTATAAACCTCTCTCGAATGAATCTCAACAATCTTATCATTATCCCCTAACCCAATAGATGTAATCAATTCCAATGAATCTTCCAGTCCATTTTCTTCATAAATACCTAAAATCCTCTCATCATCTTACAATGTACCTAACTTGCGTAATTGTCCTTCAATATCATATAATCTTTTTCTTTCTTTTCTTTCAAAATCATCAACTTTCTTATACATAATATTTCCATTCTCCAATATACCAATAAAACTCGCATCAAAGGCACCTTCATCTCGCGAGAGTACCTCCTCTTTTGTACCTCCATAATCTCGCTTTACAGTGGTACCTCCCTAAAATCCTTAAATCCTTCAACAATCTTTGGCAATGGTTTCTCCCTCAACCTATCTCGATTCCGTTCATGGTTAGGAGGTACTGTTAGAAATTCTACAGCTTTCCTCCCATCTTCGCTCCGTACCCTTGCATAAGCAGAACCATCATCAAGTACCTTTGTTTCCATCCGTGTTGCCGTGATATAAGGTTGTCCTAAAATCAACGGATAAGACGTTGTATCTTGAACGAAGAAATGTTGCTCCGTCGCAACATCCCCAATCCGAATTTTGACATCTGGACAAGCTCCATATAATTCGCCTCGTGTGTTATTAGCTGCTCGTATTGCCCATCCATGTTCCATATCAATTGGCCATTTTTGCTTCTTATAAAGATCTTTAGACATGAGATTTATTTCGGAACCATGGTCCACCAAAGCAACTATTGGTTCTTCTATATCTCCTACCTTCACCAATACCTCAGTAGTTGCCCTTGCCCAATGCTTTCGAGTATAATGACTCAAAGTTTCCATTCCCTTGTCACTAGAATCTTCGAAACGTACTCGCTGATTATATCCATTCTTTTCATTTGTTGGTTGCTTGTAACCAATATCAACCTCTTCTTCATCTCTACATATTCTTGCATCAATAGCATGACTCATTCCAGTTTCGTTCATTAATTGCCTCTTTCGCTTAATGCTGTCAATGATAACATCATGAAACTCCTTCTTTGCAATTCTCAAGACTTCTTTCAATGTGAATTCCACCTTAGCGTTTAATATACGTTCTTTCAACACCCCTTTCAAATTTGTTGCCGCTTCAATGTCAGAAAGTAGCTTATAAGCAATTGATTTGCCCTTATCTTTTGTCTCCGTTGTTTTTTCTCCCAATGATGCTGAGGTATCTTTTACAGGCAATTCTTGTGAAGCTGCCTCCCGAGCCTTGTCTCCTCGAGTTTGCCTCTTAAAAGAATTTCCTTCTCTAGTATCATCAAAATTTCCTCGTCTTTTTTCTTCCATCAAAGCTTCATGTTGGCTCTTAGCAATATATGCATGAACTGAAAGAGATTCAACAGGATCCTCCCAATCTGTTCTACCTCGTATTGTAGTTGCAGTCCTCAATAACGCTTCTCGAGGTAATTTTCCTTCTTGCATTGTAGAAACGGCAGAAGCCCAAAACTCACTAGTTTCCGTACTTCTATCAATTTCATCGTCTACTCTAGCACCATAACTTGCACTTTCTCGTGCTGCTATTTCATGCTCTTTTAGGTAATCTTGAACCAATGCTCTCATTCCTCCCTTGCCAAAATTGGTTTGAAGAAGATCCTCTCTATTTTTCAATGCTATCTTCCCATCTTTCCAGCAAATAATTCCCTGCCGTATCATATTATTAAATTCATTGCAATCTTTTCTAGTGTGTGAAGCATCATCACACCAAATGCATCTTTGTACATATCCTTGTTTTGAAACATTCTTCAAATTGTTTATAGAAGTATTCTCTTCAAGTCTTGCCAATTTAATTTGAAGATCTCGCATTCCTCGTATAATTTCTTCCATACCCATATCTGCTTTCTTTGACAAGGATGTCGAAGGTTGAACTGTAGGCATTGTTGGTGGTGTTGTATGTACTGGAGCTTTGGGTGCTTGTACTGTTTTCGGAATATTGCTCCTATCCTTCTTCCTTTCTTTTTTTGTAAGCAACTCCACCGCATCTTCAACGTTCTTCCACTTCGTTGTCAATCCTTCATCTTCTTCTTTGTCTTCAAGAAGGGGTTCTAATTTCTCTTGCAATTCTCCATCAGCAGCTTGAAGAAATAGATCAACTTTGTTCGGCTCCAATGTCAATTTTTCTACCTTCGATAATTGAGAGTACTGCCTCTCAAATTCCCTTAGTAGCTCTGTTGCTTGCAAATTCTTATTGGGCCGTTCAATCCATCCCAGAAATAGCTTCTTAGTAACGCGATCAGCATCTTCCAAGAAATATTCGTCTTTCAATGCATGTGAAAAATCCTCCCATGAATTCCCATAATAATCCGTAATCGATGTAATGTGGTCTCTTATCTCAGGTATCGTGGCAAGTCTAAATAGTGCAACCATTTTCTTCTCAGAAACCCGATTTAATTCCATTTCACGAACATAACATCTTAAATACCTTGAAATATTCCTCCCATCAAATTGATCAATTTTATTGACCACTGCTTGCAATGCTTTGGTTGCCAAAGCTTCCTTTCGATCATTGCTTTGCTGTTGCTGCATTGACAATGAGAAGGCTTGAAACAAACTAGCAATAGACGGATCCATGTGCATACCTTGTCCTTTACAAGACTCCCCACTAGAAATTTCTCCCAAAAATCCTTCAAAATTTTTATTTTCGTTTTCCATAAAAATAAAGATAAAATCAACCGAAATCCAATACCTTCCACCTCAAGCTTTCACATCGGGTTCACCACTTTTGTTGTATTACGTGCTTTCCTGCTCGAGAATGCGCCGGGCGTCTGGCTGTAGAAGGTAGTATGGAGATTCGCCGATAGTCAAGCAATCTATCAGTTTTTGACTACTAGAATATAAACGACTGCAACAATGTACCATAAATCTATACGGGTGCTCTTCGACTGCTTGTCGAAGTCCTTTTTGCCCCAGCCGGTAGGTCTCTAGACGTTACAGAGAACCCCGTACAACCCAAACTGTTAACCTTCAATACTGCTTTGTACTTACGATCTTGTATCCACTGACTGTCTTGTTAGATTAACCCAATAAATTTCATTCACTCCGCATACTCAATCCTATAGACACCCTTTTAATCCTTCAATCACAGACGTAACTCGATTTCACAAAACAGTCAAGAGTATTCAAACCCACTTCATTTAAAAATCCCGATTCACCATTACAACACTGACTTCAGCAGCGATTGCCTCAGTCTTCCCCAAAACTCTACGAAGAAGAAAAATCCAAATTCTATGTCTTTCCTTCCCCGACCCGAAGCATGAAGCTCCTCTCTCTAATTCCCTTGATCTTCAAAAAAACCTCCAATGAAAACCGAACTGGTAACCTTGCAGAAGCTTGAAAACTCGCTCCCCCCCCCGATTTCCCCTTAAAAAAAAAAACCCACACCACTCCAAAACTATATCCCCCCTAACCTTATCCTCTGAATTTCTTCAATCTTCCGTCTTAGATCCGGAATTGGCTCCCACCTCAAGCTTGGATCCGAAATTGGCTCTCACCTCAACTTGGATTCGAAATTGGCTCTCGCCGCCAAGCTTTCTCCTCCGTTTTTACCTTTAAGAAATCCATTTACCGAAAACAACGTTCCCTGAGACGGCACAGAGAACAGGACAGCCTGAAACAGAATCGAACCCCGTAATCGGGACCACATTGAGTCGCCCGACCAATTCAGGTCCTATATTAGTAAAGATGCCTGTAGTAACCTGGATGTTCCCGTAATTGGGTCAAATTGGTCCTCGCATCAGATTGGCTAAGACCCGTAGTAAGACCTGGATTTCCCGTAACTAGACTGCATTGGGTTGCCCCACCAATACAGGTCTCATATTGGGTAAGAGGACCCGGATTGGATTATCGAAATTGGATCCAATTGGCTCCTCGAACCCGTCGTGTGAATTGGTCCTTTTCTTCGTGCTGACTCCCGTTATTGGCATCGAACGGGGCATTTCAATATGCCCCGGCTGACTGTAATGGAGTCATTGAACCTGACCACTCAGTATTTGTACTGGAGTTGGTCGATGCTCCCAATATTTGAGGTAACTGAATATTAATAAAATTCCCCTTTCTTTTTATTTTCATTGTATACTCGTGTTACAACACGACAATGTCTATGATTGAAGAATTGAAAGGTTGTTTATAGGATTGAGTATGCGGAGTGAATGAAATTTATTGGGTTAATCTAAAGAGACAGTCAGTGGATACAAGATCGTAAGTACAAAGCGGTATCGGAGATTAGCAGATTGGGTTGTTCGGGATTCTCTGTAACGTCTAGAGACCTACCGGCTGGGGCAAAAAGGACTTCGACAAGCAGTCGAAGGGCATCCGTATAGATTTACGGTGTATTCTTGCAGTCGTTTATATTCCAGCAGTCAAAAACTGATAGACTGCTTGACTATTGGTGAATCTCCATACTACCTTTTACAGCTAGACGCCCGGCACGTTCTTGAGCAAGAAAGCACGTAATACGACACCGTTCTTTAGGTAGTTCTGGAAAACTTCTTATCCGTTGAAAGATCCTTTCAAGGACAAGGATTCTAAGGAAGTTCCTACTACTGTTCCAATTCCACTTTAAGGAGGAAGAATATCTTACTGATTGGAGTTAAACTCAAATCAATAAAAAGAAAGAGGATACTAGGAATTATCCTAAATATAAAATCATATGATATTTTAAAGAATTTGGATGTTATTCGGCTTTCTATTTCTATGAGACAACTTCTAGCCATCGCCTCAAAGTGACGTTCTTCATTGAATTTATCATTAACACAACATAGAGAACGTAATAAGGAAGTTTGTGAATCCTAATCTAAGTGCACCAACCATCGATGTTTCGATTGATAGTGTTATGATCTTAGGAGTTCAGGTAGATGGTGGTTCCAATGTCAATTTAATGAATACTGATATAATAGATGCTTTAGATTTGGAACACTAAGTACCCACGACATTGGTATTACGGATGGCAGATCATAGCCGGGTTAAATCAATGGGTATTTTATGGAGTGTTCAAACTATAATTGTTGATATTGCATATGAAATTGACTATATTATCTTTTAGCTACAACATTCGACTTTATCATATCCAATTTTATTAGGACGATCCTAGCTTTATCAAGTAAAGGCCAAGAATGATTGGGGTCATGGTACTTTGACAATTGGCAAGGGCGGAGATAAAATGGTGTTATAAATATACCTAGTATACTATCACGGAGAATCTCAATTACCAACATTTGAATTGACATTTAATGATAAGCTTAGCTTTGATAATGATGTCGTAGTACCGATTACGGAGGCAACCGTGGAGACAACACAATACCTTGGGGTAGTTTACTAATATGGAGGTCTGGGAGAGTACTTGATATATCCAACGGATTCAAAAAATTCTAATTATGTTAGTGTTGATTGGATGACGAAGTATGATGTATACCATGTTAGTGTTATGGACACATGATTCAAGACTTTGCACATGTCAGGCTTACCAATTGATTTTAAACCAGCATGAGAGTTGAAACAAAACATTGCTGCTGCATCTTTATGTCAAACTATCAACTTGGCGACCATAGCAGAACCTCAGACAATTAAGGTCTATGAAGGTATTAAGGAGTAAGAATTGACCTGCTAGATAGAATTTTTCTTACATCATAAATTTACTTTTGCTTGAACTAGTGATGA
The DNA here is from genome assembly GCF_059467195.1 of Physcomitrium patens. NCBI lineage: Eukaryota > Viridiplantae > Streptophyta > Bryopsida > Funariales > Funariaceae > Physcomitrium > Physcomitrium patens. The sequence goes on along the minus strand of NC_143422.1, from coordinate 15,316,997 downwards.
TTTAAAAGGTATCCCAGTTGAAGTTTGTGAGCATCATATCATTTTAGAAGAAAACGCTAAACTGGTATGGCAGAGGCAACATCACCTTAATCCTAAATATTCCTTCATGGTCAAGGAGGAATTGGATAAGCTTCTTGTGGTTGATTTTATTTACCTGGAACCGAATAATAAGTGGGTTTCTCCAATCGTGATGGTGCCAAAAAAGAATGGAAAAATCCACATTTGTCAGGATTTCCAAAAACTTAATGCAGCCACCAAGAAAGATTACTTTCCATTGCCTTTCACGAATAGTATATTAAATGCCATAGCAGGTCATGAATATTATTTGTTCCTCGATGGATTTTCTAGATGTAATTAAGTTTAAATTACAATGAAAAATCAACTCAAGACAATCTTTACTATGGATTGGGGCACATATGCTTATCACATGATACCTTTTGGATTAAGTAACGTCCCAACCATATTTCAAAGAATGATGACTTAGGCCTTCCAAGAGTAATTTTAGATATTTATAAAGATCTTTTTAGATGAATTTTGTGCATTCAGTACAAAATAAGATCATCTTATTTGTCTAGACAAATGTTTGACTCAGTGCGTTAAGTTTGGCATATCGTTGAACTCGGATAAGTCTCAATTTGGTATTTCATCAAGAAAATAATAGAGACATATTGTTTCCAGCCATGGTATTGCTATGGATCTTGAGAAAGTGAAGCATATAATGAACTTACCCAGACCAAAGACGGTCTTCGAGATTTGAAGGTTCGTCGACTATGTTAATTATTATTGAATGTTTATTCATTTATTTGCTGTTATTTATCAACTTTTAACAAACTTATTGAAGAAACCTCCATCAAATGAGACTAGTCTCATCTAGACTATGGAATGTACTGTGGCCTTTGAGGCATTGGAATCAAAATTGATCTCTGTTCCAATATTAGTGTCCTCTTGTTGGACAGAGCTCTTTCATGTGTACGTTGTCGTGTTGTAACACGAGTATATCGTGAAAATATAAAGAAAGGGGACTTTTATTAATGTTCAGTTACCTCGAATATTTGAAGCAACGACCAATTCCAGTGCAAATACTGGGAGGCCAGGGTCAGTCACCCCGTTACAGTCAGCCGGGGCATACTAAAATGCTCCGTTTGATTTCAATAATGGGAGTCAGCAGGAAGAGAAAGGACCAATTCACACGACGGATAAGCCTGGTTCGAAGAGCCAATTGGATCCAATTTCAAGAATCCAATCCGGGTCCTCTTACCCAATATGAGACCTGAATTGGTCGAGTAACCCAATACAGTCTAATTAGAGGAGAATCCAGATCTTACTACGGGCCTCAGCCAATCTGACGTGAAGGACCAATTTGATCCAATTACAGGAACATCTGTTTCTTACTATTGGACTCTTTTCCAATATGAGACCTGAATTGGTCGTGCGACTCAATGTAGTCCCGATTATGGGCTCCGATTCCGTTTCAGGCTGTTCCGTCCTTTGTGCCGTTCTAGGAACGTACTTTCGATAAAAGGATTTCTTAAAGGTAAAAAAGGAAGAGAAAGCTTTGACGGTGAGAACCAATTTTAGATCTAAGCTTTGATGGCGAGAGCCAATTTCGGATCCAAGCTCTGACGGTGGGAGCCAATTCAGGATCCAAGATGGAAGATTGAAGAAATTCAGAGGTTAAGGTTAGGGGAGGATGTAAGTTTTTGGAGGTTTTTTTTTATGGGGTTTTTTGGATCGAGAGAGCTAGCTTCATGCTTTGAGCGGGAAAAGAAGACAGAGAATTGGGTTTTTTTTCTTCATAGGGTTTTGGGAAGACTGAGGCAATCTTTGTTGAAGTTAGTGTTGTAATGGTGAATCGAGATTTTTAATGAAGTGGGTTTGATTACTCTTGACTGTTTTATGAAATCGAGTTATGTTTGTGATGAAGAATTAAAAGGGTGTCTATAGGATTGAGTATGCGGTGTGAATGAAATTTATTGGGTTAATCTAAAGAGACAGTCAGTGGATACAAGATCGTGAATATAAAGCAGTGTGGAAGATTAGCAGTTTGGGTTGTTCGGGGTTCTCTGTAACGTCTAGAGACCTACCGGCCAGGACAAAAAGGACTTTGGCGAGCAGTCGAAGGGCATCCGTATAGATTTACAATGTATTCTTGCAGTCGTTTATATTCCAACAGTCAAAAACTGATAGACTGCTTGACTATTGGCGAATCTCCATACTACTTTCTACAGCTAGACGCCCGATGCGATTTTAAGCAGGAAAGTACGTAATACGACAAAAGTGGTGAACCCGACGTGAAAGCTTGAGGTGGAAGGTATTGGATTTCGGTTGATTTTATCTTTATTTTATGGAAAACGAAAATAAAAATTTTGAAGGATTTTTGGGAGGAGTTTCTGGTGGGGAGTCTTCTAAAGGACAAGGTATGCACATAGATCCGTCTATTGCTAGTATGTTTCAAGCCTTGTCATTATCAATGCAGCAACAGTAAAGCAATTATCGAAAGTAAGCTTTAGCAACCAAAGTATTGCAAGCAGTGGTCAATAAAATTGATCAATTTGATGGGAGGAATATTTCAAGGTATTTAAGATGTTATGTTCGTGAAATGGAATTAAATCGGGTTTCTGAGAAGAAAATGGTTGAATTATTTGGACTTGCCACGATACCGGAGATAAGAGACCACATTACATCGATTACGGATCGTTATGGAAATTCATGGGAGGTTTTTTCACATGCATTGAAAGACAAATATTTCTTCGAAGATACTGATCGCGTTACTAAGAAGCTGTTTCTGGAATGGATTGAACGGCCTAATAAGAATTTGCAAGCAACAGAGCTACTAAGGAAATTTGAGAGGCAGTACTCTCAATTGTCGAAGGTAGAAAAATTGACATTAGAGTCGAACAAAGTTGATCTATTTCTTCAAGTTGTTGATGGAGAATTGCAAGGGAAATTAGAACTTCTTCTTGAAGATAAAGAAGAAGATAAAGGATTGACAACAAAGTGGAAGAACGTTGAAGATGCGGTGGGGTTGCTTACAAAAAGAGAAAGGAGGAAGGATAGGAGCAATATTCCAAAAACAATACAAGCACCCAAAGCTCCAGTACGTACAACACCACCAACAATGCCTATAGTTCAACCTTCGACATCCTTATCAAAGAAAGCAAATATGGGGATGGAAGAAATTATACGAGGAATGCGAGATCTTCAAATCAAATTAGCAAGACTTAAAGAGAATACTTCTATAAACAATTCGAAGAATGTTTCAAAACAAGGATATATACAAAGATGCATTTGGTGTGATGATGCTTCACACACTAGAAAAGATTGCAATGAATTTAATAATATGATACGGCAGGGAATTATTTGCTGGAAAGATGGGAAGATAGCATTGAAAGATAGGGATGATCTTCTTCAAACCAATTTTGGCAAGGGAGGAATGAGAGCATTGGTTCAAGATTACCTAAAAGAGCATGAAATAGCAGCACGAGAAAGTGCAAGTTATGGTGCTAGAGTAGACGATGAAATTGATAGAAGTACGGAAACTAGTGAGTTTTGGGCTTCTGCCGTTTCTACAATGCAAGAAGGAAAATTACCTCGAGAAGCGTTATTGAGGACTGCAACTACAATACGAGGTAGAACAGGTTGGGAGGATCCTGTTGAGTCTCTTTCAGTTCATGCATATATTGCTAAGAGCCAATATGAAGCTTTGATGGAAGAAAAGAGACGAGGAAATTTTGATGATACGAGAGAAGGAAATTCTTCTAAGAGGCAAACTCGAGGAGACAAGGCTCGGGAGGCAGCTTCACAAGAATTGCCTGTAAAGGATACCTCAGCATCAATGGGAGAAAAAAAAAAGGAGACAAAAGATAAAGGCAAATCAATTGCTTATAAGCTACTTTCTGACATTGAAGCGGCAACAAATTTGAAAGGGGTGTTGAAAGAACGTATATTAAACGCTAAGGTGGAATTCACATTGAAAGAAGTCTTGGAAATTACAAAGAAGGAGTTTCATGATGTTATCATTGACAACATTAAGCGAAAGAGGCAATTAATTGGCGAAACTGGAATGAGTCATGCTATTGATGCAAGAATATATAGAGATGAAGAAGAGGTTGATATTGGTTACAAGCAACCAACAAATGAAAAGAATGGATATAATCAACGAGTACGTTTCAAAGATTCTAGTGACAAGAAAATGGAAACTTTGAGTCATTATACTCGAAAGCATTGGGCAAGGGCAACTACTGAGGTATTGGTGAAAGTAGGAGATATAGAAGAACCAATAGTTGCTTTGGTGGACCATGGTTCTGAAATAAATCTCATGTCTAAAGATCTTTATAAGAAACAAAAATGGCCAATTGATATGGAACATGGATGGACAATACGAGCAGGTAATAACACACGGGGCGAATTATATGGAGCTTGTCCAGATGTCAAAATTCAGATTGGAGATGTTGCGACGGAGCAACATTTTTTTGTTCAAGATACAACGTCTTATCCGTTGATTTTAGGACAACCTTATATTACGGCAACACGGATGGAAACAAAAGTACTTGATGATGGTTCTACTTATGCAAGGATACGGAGCGAAGATGGGAGGAAAGCTGTACAATTTCTAATAGTACCTCCTAACCATGAACGGAATCGAGATAGGTTGAGGGAGAAACCATTGCCAAAGATTGTTGAAGGATTTAAGGATTTTGGGGAGGTACCACTGTAAAGCGAGATTATGGAGGTACAAAAGAGGAGGTACTCTTGCGAGATGAAGGTGCCTTTGATGCGAGTTTTATTGGTATATTGGAGAATGGAAATATTATGTATAAGAAAGCTGATGATTTTGAAAGAAAAGAAAGAAAAAGATTATATGATATTGAAGGACAATTACGCAAGTTAGGTACATTGTAAGATGATGAGAGGATTTTAGGTATTTATGAAGAAAATGGACTGGAAGATTCATTGGAATTGATTACATCTATTGGATTAGGGGATAGTGATAAGATTGTTGAGATTCATTCAAGAGAGGTTTATACCATACTTGAATCTTTTCAAGCACCAGAAGTCATTGTAGAGATGAGATATAAAACAGCAGATAAGAAGGTAAAGCCTGTTGCCGGACTATTACCAGAAGATTTTAAAGAACAAATAGAAGAAGCATCAAAAGAAGCAAGTTTAAGAGATCCAATGAGTATTGGACACCAGTTTACTAAAGAGACTTTTGAAGAATTGAAGATTGGTTCTGATGGTTCTTTATTACTGGAGGAAATTACTTGCTTCAAAAAGATGTTGGCTAAACAAGGTAGATCGTTTGCCTTCGAATCTCATGAAATTGGGTGTGTGGATCCAAATATTGTAACACCTATGGTTATCTTCACTGTACCATATGTACCTTGGAATCTAAGACCAATTCTAGTACCGAGGGCACATTTATCTAAATTGGTTGAGCTATTAAAAGAAAAAATAAAGATGAAAATATTGGAACCCTCGTTTGTACCGTATTCTAGTCGATGGTTTACGGTGTCATGTTGTAACACGAGCATACAGTGAAAATAAAAAGAAAGGAGAATTTTATTAATATTCAGTTACCTCGAATATTGGGAGCATCGACCAACTCCAGTGCAAATACTGAGTGGTCAGGTTCAGTCGCTCCGTTACAGTCAGCCGGGGCATACTGAAATGCTCTATTCGATACCAATAACGGGAGTCAGTAGGAAGAGAAGGACCAATTCACACGACGGGTTCGAAGAGCCAATTGGATCCAATTTCGAGAATCCAATCCGGGTCTTCTTACCCAATATGTGACCTGAATTGGCCGGTCAACCCAATGCAGACCCAATTACGGGAACATCCAGGTTATTACGGGCATCTTACCCAATATGAGACCTGAATTGGTCGGGCGACTCAATGTGGGCCCGATTACGGGGTTTCGATTCTGTTTCGGGCTGTCCTGTTCTCTGTGCCGTTTCAAGGAACGTTGTTTTCGGTAAATGGATTTCTTAAAGGTAAAAACGGAGGAGAAAGCTCTGACGGCGAGAGCCAATTTCGGATCCAAGCTTGACGGTGGGAGCCAATTCCGGATCTAAGACGGAAGATTGAAGAAATTCAGAGGATAAGGTTAGGGGGGATATAATTTTGAAGGGGGGGTTTTTTTTTTTCTCTTGGAATCGGGGGGAGCTAGTTTTCAAGCTTTTGCAAGGTTACTAGTTCGGTTTTCATTGGAGGTTTTTGAAGATCAAGGGGATTAGAGAGAGGAGCTTCATGCTTCGGGTCGGGGAAGAAAAGACATAGAATTTGGATTTTTCTTCTTCGTAGAGTTTTGGGAAGACTGAGGCAATCGCTGCTGAAGTCAGTGTTGTAATGGTGAATCGGGATTTTTAATGAAGTGGGTTTGAATACTCTTGACTGTTTTATGAAATCGAGTTACGTCTGTGGTTGAAGGATTAAAAGGGTGTCTATAGGATTGAGTATGCGAAGTGAATGAAATTTATTGGGTTAGTCTAACAAGACAGTCAGTGGATACAAGATCGTAAGTACAAAGCGGTATTGAAGATTAACAGTTTGGATTGTTCGGGGTTCTCTGTAACGTCTAGAGACCTATCGGTTGGGGCAAAAGAGACTTCGACAAGCAGTCGAAGAGCATCCGTATAGATTTACGGTACATTGTTGCAGTCGTTTATATTCCAGCAGTCAAAATTGATAGACTGCTTGACTATCGGCGAATCTCCATACTACCTTCTACAGCCAGACGCCCGGCGCGTTCTCGAGCAGGAAAGCACATAATACGACAACGGTACCTAAGAAGAATGGGTCACTACGGTTTATTCAAGATATGCAACCGGTGAATGCAGTAACTGTCAGGAATGCAAGAATTGGACCTATTGTGGATGAATTTGCTGAGGCATTTGTTGGAAGGGCGATCTATTCAATGGGTGACTTGTATTCAAGTTATGATCAATTTCAACTTGCCGAAGGAAGTAGAGATATGACAACAATGAGGACACCACTTGGATTGGTTAGAATGTGCACTCTTTCTCAAGGCGCGACCAACTCAGTTGCGCATATGATGAATGGGATGAATAAGGTATTGAGAGATTTTATTCCAGAAAAGACTATGCCTTTTCTAGATGATGTTCCTATAAAAGGGTGCAAAGAAGGAGACAAGGATGAAACTTTAGATACGAGGGGGTGTCGCAGATATGTTGTTGATCATATACAAGATTGTGAAAAGATTTTAACTCGGCTTGGAGAAGTTCATCTTACATTATCGGATATGAAGTCCGTATTTGGAGTACGAGAGGTTGTAATTGTTGGACATTTATGTAGATCTTACGGAAGAAAACTAGATCCGACTAAAGTTGATGCAATTGGAAGGATGAAAGAGGATTGTGATTCTTTAACAGAGGTTCGCAGGTTTTTGGGTGCATGTATATTTTATCGAATCTGGATCCCTCATTTTGCTCACATAGCGGATCCATTATATGAATTGTTACGCAAGGGTTACCGATTTAAATGGGAAGAAAGGCATATTCAGGGAATGCAAAGATTGAAGAAATTATTGATGTCACCTCCAATATTGAGGAAGGTTGATTATAAGTGCAATAGACCAGTGTTTCTTACTGTGGACGCTAGTCCAATTGCCATTGGATGGGCTGTGGCTCAAGATGATTCAAATGGGAGTAGATTTGCAGTTTGATTTGGGGCTAAAGTTTTAAGTATTCGTCAGCGTGCATATTTCCAAGTCAAAAGAGAACTTTGGGGAGTTGTTTCGGCTATAAAAGCTGAAAAGGACTATTTGATTGGGGCAATAATAGTAATTGAAATAGTTTGCTTACCATTGCTTGGAAGGATTATTAACTGTTCAACGCCAGATATTACAATGTTGAGATAGATTGCTTATATTAAGTCACTAAATCCGGAATTTAAGCATATTACTGGGAAAGACAATTTAGTAGCAGACATGCTATCTCGAGCAAGATACGAGAGGGAAGACAAAATGGTTGAAGACATTGATGACGTCGGATTGAAATTCTATTCAATATCAAATCTCAACAGAGAAGACAAGCTATTTCTTGAAGAATCTTATGAAAGAGAATTATTGGATATTGGTCATTACTTGAATACCTTGACTAAGCAGGGGAATTGGTCTATAGAAAAATTCAAACAAATAAGAAAAAAAGCATATGGATTTTTACTTTGAGATGGATTCTTATGGAAGAGACCGAAGAAAGGAATTGGGATGCCACGACAAATGATAGGCAAAAGGAAAGAAAAACTAAAATTATTAAAGGAGTTTCATGATAGTTTATGGGCAGTGTATAGAGGAATTTGGGCTACTTTTGCTAAACTCAAGGAACGATATTGGTGGAAAAATATGTATCGAGATGTGCTCTCATTTGTAGAGTCATGTGAAATCTGTCAATCGTATTCTAATATCCGACATCGAGATGGTCTTCATCCTACGTATCCTCTGGCTATTCATTTTAAATGGGTTGTTGATTTGGTTATTATGCCGGTTGGGTTATGGCAGATGAGATATTTGGTTTTAGCTGGTGAAGATTTATCAAATCAAGTAGAAGGAAGAGCATTGAGGATAAAATCTACAGAGGGGATTTGTAGGTTTTTGCTTGAAGATGTCATTTGCTGCTACGGATGCGTAGGAAAAATCACTGCAGATCGTGGAGAATTAAATGCACAAGAAGCTTGTAAGTTCTTTGAAAGATGTGGGGTTAAACTATCACTGACTACTGCTTATAATCTGGAAGGGAATGCAAAAAGCGAATGCGGTCACCCACCGATTGTGAAAGCATTAGTTAAAGCTTGTAATGAGAAAGTTAAAGAGTGGCCACGGCTTTTGTCATTTGCATTATGGGCTGATCGGACAACACATAGTTCGGTGACAGGATATATGCTAGTAGAACTTATGACAGGTCAAAAACCAATTATGCCGATTGAAGAAAAGGTACTTACTTGGAGTATGCTACCATGGGAAGATGGATTGACAAGAGAAGAACTTCTGGCTATTAGGATTCGACAATTGGAGCAAAGATCGGAAGATGTGCAAATAGCATTGGAAAGGTTAAAAAGAGCAAGGTTACAAAACAAGGTGCGATTCGATAAGCAACATCGATTGAGACCTAAAGTAATTGAAGAAGGTGACTGGGTACTTGTTTATGACAATAGTCTAGATAATCAACATAGTACTTTGCGGAAATTTTCAAAACGTTGGTTTGGACCATATGTAGTAACAACTGTTTATGATAATGCGACTTACTCGTTACGGGAGTTAGATGGTACAAAATTGAAAATACCAATTGCAGGGAAGTGAGTAAAAATATTTAAACGAAGACACGCGGAGATGAATATGGAAGACCTTAATGAAGGTAGAGAGATTCTGCAGCAAGAAGATGAAAGTGATATGGATAATGAAGGTGACGAAGATGAACTGGACAAAGACGTAGAGGATATTTACTAAATCAAACAGCAATTGGGTAAATTGGTGCATACCAGAGGATGCATCGGTTCAGAGGGGGTGGATGTCGTGTTGTAACCGAGTATACCGTGAAAATATAAAGAAAGAAGACTTTTATTAATATTCAGTTACCTCGAATATTGGGAGCAACGACCAATTCCAGTGCAAATACTAGGAGGCCAGGGTCAGTCACCCCATTACAATCAGCCGGGGCATACTAAAATGCTCCGTTCAATTCTAATAACGGGAGTCAACAGGAAGAGAAAGGACCAATTCACATGACGGATAAGCCTGGTTCGAAGAGCCAATTGGATCCAATTTCAAGAATCCAATCCGGGTCCTCTTACCCAATATGAAACCTGAATTGGTCGGGTAATCCAATACAGTCTAATTAGAAGAGAATCCAGGTCTTACTACGGGCCTCAGCCAATTTGACGTGAAGGACCAATTTAATCCAATTACAGGAACATCCGGGTCTTACTATTGGACTCTTTCCCAATATGAGACCTGAATTGGTCGTGCAACTCAATGTGGTCCCGATTATGGGCTCCAATTCCGTTTCAGGCTGTTCCGTTCTTTGTGTTGTTCCAGGAACGTCCTTTCGATAAAAGGATTTCTTAAAGGTAAAAACGGAGGAGAAAGCTCTGACGGTGAGAACCAATTTTAGATCTAAGCCTTGATGGTGAGAGCCAATTTCGGATCCAAGCTCTGACGGTGGGAGCCAATTTCGGATCCAAGACGGAAGATTGAAGAAATTCACAGGATAAGGTTAGGGGAGGATATAAGTTTTTGGAGGTTTTTTTTTATGGGGTTTTTTGGATCGAGAGAGCTAGCTTCATGCTTTGAGCGGGAAAAGAAGACAGAGAATTGGGTTTTTTTTCTTCATAGGGTTTTGGGAAGACTGAGGCAATCGTTGTTGAAGTCAGTGTTGTAATGGTGAATCGGGATTTTTTATGAAGTGGGTTTGATTACTCTTGACTGTTTTGTGAAATCGAGTTACGTCTGTGATGAAGAATTAAAAGGGTGTCTATAGGATTGAGTATGCGGAGTGAATGAAATTTATTGGGTTAATCTAAGAAGACAGTCAGTGGATACAAGATCGTAAGTATAAAGCGGTGTCGAAGATTAGCAATTTGGGTTGTTCGGGTTTCTCTATAACGTCTAGAGACCTACCGACCGGGACAAAAAGGACTTTGGCGAGCAGACGAAGGGCATCCATATAGATTTACGGTATATTCTTACAGTCGTTTATTTTCCAACAGTCAAAAACTGATAGACTGCTTGACTATTGACGAATCTCCATACTACCTTCTACAACTAGACGCCCGGCGCGTTCTCGAGCAGGAAAGCATGTAATACTATAACGTTGATGCATCCAATGTGGCTATTGGATTGGTGCTAAGTCAGAAAGATGTCAAGGGTCTAGATCATCTTATCTATTATGCCACTCGACAATTAGTGGCAGCCGAATGTAATTATACTACTATTGAATAGAAAGCCTTGGGTATGATCTATTTGGTTTAGAAATTTTGATATTATTTGCTTGGGTATTCATTTGTCTTTTAAGTAGATCATGATGCCCTCAAATATATGATTAATAAGCCTCAATTGAGTGGACGTATTATCCAATGGCTATTATTCCTACAAGAGTTCAATTTTATAATTGTCGTACAACTGGGGAAAAAACATGTGAATGTTGATCATTTATCCCATTTGTCTAATATTTTTGGCAACGAGCCTATCCTTGATGCTCTTTTGGATACCAAATTATTTGTAGTGGATGTGATTTCTTCCAAGTATAGTGAAATCATTTAATTTTTGACCTTCCATACATTTTTGTATACTTTTACTGATAAGCTTAAGAAGCGCCTCATTCTGAAGAGTGCTCCATACATGATGATTCACGATGTTTTGTATAAACAAGACAAAGATGGTATTTTACGATGCTGTATCTTTTCCAGTGAAATATAGTTGTTACTGAAAGGTTGCCATTTGAATAGTTGTGGTGGTCATTTTGTGGAAGACAGTATTGCTCACAAGGCTTTAATGGCCAGATATTGGTAGTCCACAATGTTTTCTGATGCGCACCAATTTTTTCATTGTTGTGATCCTTGTCAATGAATTGATTGATCCACGAGCACTTCAGCCATGCCGTTAGTACCAATCTTGGCATAAGCACCATTTAAAAAATGAGATATTGATTTTGTTGGTCCCATCACCTTAGTGTCAAAACCTAGCCAAAAGTGGTATATTTTAGTCGCCATGGACTATGTAACAAAATGGACAAAGGCTATTGCTACCCACAACAATAATATCAGTACGGTGGCCACTTTTTTATACAAGAATATTATAACTCGATTTGGATGTTTGAAAGAATTAATTAGCAATCGAGGCACCCATTTCATAAATGCTACCATAGCAGCCTTAATAAACACGTATGAGATCAAGCATCAAAAAACCACTCCATATCATCTTCATGCTAATGGACAAACTAGAAAGACTAATAGAATTTTGTATAAGGTCTTGACTAAGATAATTTTGTGGGTGGGTATCGATTGGGAGACTAAACTCTTTGCGGCTTTGTGGGTGTATTACATTGCATATAAAGTAACTACCAATTCTACTTCATTCCAACTTGTTTACGAGCAAGAAGACATTTTATCCATTGAGTTAGAGGTTCAAAGTTTATGGATTGTCTTAGATGAAAGACTCAGTGACAAAGAGTCATTATAATCTCAGTTGGTAAAATTGGAGGAATTGGATGAAATACGGGCTATGGCTCTGCTCAATATGGAAGCAACTCAGAAATGGAGGAAGAGTTACTATGATAGTAAACTACATCCAAAGAATTTTATGCCCAATGATTTGGTATTGTTGTACGAGAGCTAGTTGAATCATTTTTTAGACAAACTTCAAATACGCTGGCATGGGCCACATCGAGTGATTGAAAGATTTTCCAATGGATCTGTTCAATTGGAGGATTTCATGGACCATAGGTTCAGTACCCACATTAATGGGAACCGATTACGGATATATAATACATAAAATCCAGGACGAGTTTTCATTTTTTTGGAGGGAGGTGACTTCGAATGGACTTAGAATAGACCTAATTATGATATAAGTACATTAGGATGTAGAGGCGGCTAAAAGGATAGTTAGTAATTATTAATGTGTTAGATGGAAAGGAGGTGAGAAACGGACAGTATGGATAACATGTTGTCATGATCATTGGTAGTAAGAGAATAGGAGTGGGACACTAGTTAGAAGTCATTCTGTGTTGTCATTTTTGGTTGCTTTTTGAGATTGCTATTTCTTCTGTTGCTTGCATATTCGAGAGTAACAGTTCCACTTAAGAAGTTAAGAGCTTGAGAGGGAGCATCATGGCAATTGAAAGTGCAAAGCAAGCTGCAAACAAAGAAGATAATGGCCAAAATGTGAGAGCTAAAGGAGCGTCAAAACCATCGTCTATGATTATCGTTACAAATATGGAGCCAATAAAGTTAGATATCTGTTGGACGCTGAGAAGAATAAAGACTTTCAAAATGTGTAATTATTCTAATTTTTATACTAGTCAAATCGCTTATCACCAATCAATGTGGCACTAGTGGAAGAATACATCACGAATTATGATCCCAAAGATAGATCGAGTGTTGTACAAGAGAGAATTATCGAGATTGATGAAATAATCTTGAAAAAGGTATTATTTTTGCCCATTGGAGAGATTGCGATAGGGATAGATGAGTCAAGTAATTTCAGCCTCAAAAGATTTTTCAAAGGATGTATATTATCTTTTGTGAAGAGCCAAGGTTGGCGGATTGCTGAAGCACTTTCATCAAAACTTGCGGAATGGTTTCGCTTTATGGTGAGGCGATTAGGATTATACCAACATCCTATGTATATGTCCAAACGATTATTATATGTAGCAGTTAGAGCACTAGAAGGGATGGTGTTCAATTGGACAGCTTACGTAGCTACTCATATTCATGCGAAGATAGGAGCTAAGTAGAAATTGGGAAAGTTTACATATTTATTTTGTTCCAACTATATGTCTGCTGAGATTATGTACACATTGCGTCAAATACCGCCAGTCGAGGAAAGTCCTATATCAGTACCATTGCAGAGAGAACGAAATTTAGTAGTACAGAATGTCAACGCAGTAGATATAATATACGAAATTAGAAAGTCAAGTCATGTAGTAGCACAAGAGAGCATTCCAGCTATTGAATAGGAGCGAATTCTAATTTGTTTTATGGTGGGAGAGGAAAATAAAGCCCTAGTTACAATGGATATCAATCAGTTGGCGTTGTCGTAATATGTGAAGTCTTGCTTGAGAATGCTTCAGGCATCTGGCTGTAGAAGGTAGAATAGAAATTGCAACAATAAAATTCTAATTCTAATAGAACACTAATAATGCTAAATAAGCTTTAATCAAATTTAGAGAAACCTCAAAGAAATTCCAAAGAAACAATAAGAAATCTTAAAGAAATATTAGAATGATTACAAATATATCTCAAATACATCTCAATTCAAGCTTAATTAAATCCTAGTTAAAATCTTATTGAACTTCATTCAAACTTTAGGCCAAAAACTAACTAAATCTTAAATCCTAAATAAACAAAAATAAAATCCTAAATCCTAAATAAATCCTGATCAAATCCTAATCAAACCTTAAATCCTAAACCAAATCCTAAATCCTAAATCAAATCTTAATTAAACCTTAAATCCTAAATCAAATCCTAAATCCTAAATCAAATCCTAATCCTAAATCAAATCCTAAATCAAATCCTAATCATAAATTAAATCCTAATCAAATCCTAACCTTGAATCAAATCCTAACCAAATCTTAATCCTAAATCAAATATTAACCAATCCTAAACCAAATTCTAAATCCTAAATCAAATCTTAATCCTAAATCAAATTTTAACCAAATTCTAATCCTAATCCTAAATCTTAAACCAAACCCTAACCAAATCCTAATCCTAAATCAAATCCTAACCAAATCCTAGTAATTTTTATAACATATTTAAATCTCAATAACTAATGAATGAACCATTGACCTTAAATCAAATTTTGTATACTTTTTAAAAACTAAATTGAAAATAAGCAAATTTTTTTCAAAAAGGATCGGAATTTTCAAATAGACGATAACGTCAAAAATGTACTTGGATATTGGCTGGCCTCCTTCTCCAACCTTGATGCCAATCTCCTAGAGCCAATAACTCTCTTTTTCACCATTTTATTGATCTCAAAATTCTCATACACATAGAAAAAAAAGTCTAATATCCTCTCAAATAAATTTCACTCCAATCCAATAAGTAGATTGCAAGAAATCTTAAAAACCTTCTTTGGACTTGAAATTCTACTTTCTGAGACCTTGACTTACTTAAACCTCAATAATCCTCAATTCAACTATTAGATTGAGCTAAGACTCACAACACATATTAAGCACAACTATGAACATTAACCCAAAAAATTTTACTTGTAGATCTGTTACAAAACTCTTGAAATCATCCAAAATATAAATCCTATTTTATTTCACAAAACCCAAGTCATCTGAAACAAATCTTGACTTTACAAAGCTCTTATAAAGTTAATACAGATCCAAATCACCCAAAACCAATGCTCATTGAAACCCTATTAAGTTTTTTTTCTAAATCCACTATTTGATCTACAAAAATGTCCTCGAATTATCAGAAAGACTCGGTTTTGTGCCTCAGGGTCTGATTTCGACCTAGATTGATAACTGGTCCTTCTTGGGTATTAATATCAAATTTTTCTAGATAATTTTTATAAGAATCTACTCTTAAATTCCTCCTAAAGATGTCTATATCATTTATTTTTTCAATCTATCTTTTTTTGCCTTATTTTTGGCCCTACAAAGTAAGTAGAAGCTATTTCTTCTAAAAGAGCAGCATTACTACTAAAAGTTTTACTACCTTCCTATTTTTTATCCATATTTTTCTACTTTATCTTTTAACTTGGCTCTTCTATAATAAGATCTATATTATTATCTTTCACCATATAGTCGTGTTACAACACGATAGTATTTCCACAAGGTCGATTGCCCAAAGGATTACCTCTTAAGAATGCTCTATTGAAGCATATTTTACAAATACATTGTATGGTGTGAGCATTGGATGTAGAGGATAGTAGAAAACGGGAACTGGAGGCCAGCAAGAAGGTGATATCAGAGCAAAATCAAAAAATCATAGAGAAAGAACGGATCCTCTAAGAGAATACAAAATCCAAGTTGACATTGGAGAGGGGATTTTTAAAAAAAACAAGAAGCTTGGATGCAAGAAAAAGAAAGCATACTACGGATTGTAGAAGGACAACAAGATGAATTAATCTAGACTCGCAAGATATGGAATTTAAAATGGGAGAAACTCAAATGCTACTTGCAAGTAGAATGAGAAAAGGTCGAGTTATTGGCAAAAGAAAAAGCGGCATTGAATGACCAATCCAGATGCAAAACAGAGAAATTGAGGTCTGAAATTGAAGTTTTAGAAGCTGAGGTGGCAAAATTAACGAAAAAATTAATCGTGAGGAGCTGGTCACAAGCGTCAATTGAAGATGTTCTAGAATGGATGAGTCAGCAATAGCATCAGTTGGAACTCCGTGATACCCAGATCTTGAAACTAGAGGCTCAAGTCCGTGAATTGGGAGAGTATAATGAAGATTTCTCAAACGAGTTGAGGAAGGAGTTGATGGGTGGATTGGTAGAGGAAGAAGATTTACATTTAGAATGAGAATTGGTGAAATCAACAATGGTTAATATAATAAGTGATCAATCTGGTAGACTAGAGGAAATAGTAACTTTGTAGAGTTTTATTAAGTAGTTTTTAGATAGGTAACAATTGTGTGTTTGTGAGGATGCTGCACAGATAGAAGCGAGGCTATATAGAATAGATATTAGTTTTTTTCTATAAGATGTTGGTAAAATAGACTAATAGTCCATAGAATAATCACTTTAGGAGGGCGGATGGTTAACTTAGTTATTAAAAGTGATTAATTACAAGATTATAGTTAGAATCTGGGAATAGAGAGTAAGTATATAGGAATTGTAGAAGTTAGTCTAAGGACCAAATTGTAATAGTCATGAGCTAGGGTAAGCTTAGTACTACCTCTTTATTTTTTTGTTGTTGAAGAGTAATAGATAGTTTTTAAATACTGTGAAGTGAATCTGTGGAATAAATCAGAGATTGATTTATGAATTATTGATTATGTAATTGAAGTACTATGTCGTTGAATTATTGATTATGTAATTGGAGTACTATGTCGTTGAATTATTGTAAGAAGATATTGAGAGTTTATTATCAGATTTTGTGAGAGATTGTTAATGGATGGAAGATTATGATTATTGTTCATTAAAAGTTGTATATGTTTCAACAGAAGAAGTTTGTCACTACAAAAATTATGTGAATACAGATTGTTTGGAGTCGAAGTTTGTTATTTTTGGTGTTGAATGGAATTTATGTATTTGAAGCGGTCTTTTAAGATAGTGCGAGAGTTGCGCTTTGTTGTTATCAGTGATTGCAGAGTACTATTAGGAAGTGAAAAGCATTGTAATATTCTTTGGTGTTTTCAATGATTTAAAATACAATTAATTGTGTGACCCTAATAAGTAGAACTCATGTACTTAGTCTTTCCTTCCATTTGAATCCTCTTATACAGGTTTATTTTGAAAAGAATTTGTAGAATAAGTAAAACGATAATTACAAGGAACCAAGCCATCACATTGAAGGTTGTCTAAAATATCAAAATACAAGAATCAGCAAGACAAGGTAGGTTCATAGTCTTGAAATTCATCAAATAGATAATGAAAAAGAGCAAGAAAATAGGGCTCGCTTATAAAGGTACTGAAAGCCAATATTATAAATAACTATTATTTCTCAGAGACAAATGGCATGGCCTTGGATAACTATAAAAAAAGTCGATTGGTACATCTAACAGGATTACTAAGAGGCCAACCATGCCGAATGCTTGTAGATTGTGGCTCTACAGAAAATTATAACCCAACTAAAATTATCGACCTATTTGAAATTAAAACTAAGGAAATGAAGGAAAAATATATATATCTTGTAGATGATTGAGAGAACATAATAAGTGAGACATGTGAAGAAAAACCTTAAGATTGACTGACATTTACATCTTGAGAGAGAGATTTAAGGTAACAAAGCTAAGATGTAATATTATCTTAGATATGCCATGGCTAAAATTGAGAAATAAGTAAGTTAATTGAATAGCAAGGAAAATTTCTTTTAAAGATGGTAGACGCAAGGTGATTCTTTACATCTTTACATCAAGAGAAGAAAAAAGATAATTTGCAACTAAAGACTTACTTGTAGAGACGACTTTTATAAAGAAGCAAATATAACATAATCAACTAGTATATATAGTGGTTTCAAATCTTGTAGCAGTGGTAGGAAAGATAATTGAAGGAATAGAATGGGCAGATCGACTTATACAAGAATATTGAAATATCTTTTTAACCAACCTATCTAGTAACATGCATCTTGTTTGAAGTTGATCCTTTCAAATAGAACTATTGCCTAGAGCCAAATTAATAAGTCGACCACTTTATTGCCCAATACCAAAAAGAACTTGAAGAGTTGCAAAAGACATTAGATATAATAAAGTCCATGAAGAACATCATTGTATATAATAAAATCCCTAAAGAGCATGAATAACACTTATGAAAAGTATTGCATCAGGTATAAGATAGTTATTTTTATTGTAAGCAATCAAAATGTAAACTTTGGAAGTCAAAAGTCACATTTTTGGAACATGTGGTGTCCTCCAAAGGCATACATATGGAACAAAATAAGGTGAAAGCAGTAAAAGATTGACCAACCTCTAAGGATACTTCTAAAGTTTGTTCATTTTTAGGCCTTGTTAGATAATATTGTCATTTTATTCGGTGATTTGCTCACATTGTTGTCTCATTGACAAACCTATTGGAATAAGGTGCTTCATTTAAATGAAAATTGGAGCAGCAAAGTGCCTTTGATAAGTTAAAGGGAGCACTCATTACTACTCCAATATTGCAATTGTATGATCATAATCTTCTTTGTGCGCTTGATATTGATGCTTCCAACTTTGTTTGTAGAGCAGTCCTTCAACAAGACTTTGGTAGGAGCCTTCAATCTGTTATATTTGAATCACACAAGTTCAAAAGGATAAAGTACAATTATTAGGTATGTGATTAAGAATAATTAGCGATTATACATATGACAAAGGTATAAGAACTTTATTTGTTGAAAAAGCCAATGGTTGTTTGAACTGACCATTGACCTTGCTTCACAATTTGTATTTAAAAAATATGAAATTACAGCATTATCATTGAAAAGAATCATTGTAGCTTTTTGATATCCAGCTTGAATACAAACAAAGACAACAATATATTGTACTACTCAACTTGTTGTAGAGACCAAGCTTGATGGATAAATTAAAAAATAAGGGAGAAGTTGCTACTATTAGTAGTGTCATTTTAAATCTAACTAAAGAGACAAAACGGAAGGCAGCTATGTATTATGATACTTATTTCAAGATGGTTAGCAATTGGCTAAATATAGACGATATATAATATCAAGATTATACTCTTAATGATGGATTGATCTATTTTAAGAAGCGAATTTACATACTCAATAATGCTATACTCTAGATGCACATATTTCAAGAGAGACATGATATTTCAATATCTGGATAACTGAGATGAGAAAAGACTCTAGAATGGATCTCAAGGACATGATTTTAGATAAGTTTGGATCATGATATTCAAGCCTTTGTATACTCTTGCAAGTTTTATCAACATAATAAAGCATGTAATATTGTGTCTATTAGACTATTGCAGCCAATTCCACTACTTATGGCATGTTGAGAGTAGGTGACTATGGATTGCATTATGTTTTTGCTACAAATATATCATAATTATACCGCAATTGTTGTCTTTATAGATCAACTCTCAAAGCAACTTTACTTGACTGTGATGCGTTTAGATCTTGATGCCTTAATGTTTGCACAAATCTACTTTGATATTGTCTTTTGTCACTATAGATTATTTTGTATCATTGTTTCAAATCAAGATCCATGCTTCACGAGAAGTTTTTGGCAAGCCTTATTCAAGCTATTAGGCAAACAACTTGCCATGTCTATAGTCTTCTACCCTCAAACAGATGAACAAATAGAGTGTGCAAATTGGACCTTAGAGGATATGCTGTGAGCATTTGTAGTAGTTCATCATAATAATTGAAATGAATACTTGAGGCCTTTGGAGTTTGCTTATAATGATAATATTCAAGCAAGTACTAATCATTCACTATTTTTTCTTAATATCTATCAGCATTTGATTACATCAACAACTCTTTATTATTTCATTGACATCAATAACCTAAAAATAGAAGAATTTATTTAATGGCTTAGAATAGACTTACAAGAGATTCGACATTATCTTCTTACTGCAGAGAATTGAAAAAAAAAAATATGTAGATAATCACTAATAATACAAGACCAACCAAAAGGATGATAAAGTATTATTTTTCAATGCCAACTTGCCACTTGCTACTTCAATCTAAATCCATAAACTAGCACCTCAGTGGCTTGGACCTTTCCACATTTTTGCAATGATTTCTAATATTATATATCGCCTCAAGCTTCTGCATTATATTAGAGTCTATCTTATTTTTTATATTTCGTAATTGAAGGAATTTCATACCGAACCAAAGTACTTTTTGGATCAACATCAACCACTATTACTACCAGTTATAGTTGATGACCAACAAGAATATGAAGTGGATAGTATTTTGGAGCATCGCTACTTTCTCTATTGTAGTAGATGTCTACAACTTTTATACAAAGTTCTTTGAAAAGGTTATTCCATTCATGATGTAAAGTAGGAACCAGCACAAAATTTCACCCATTGCTAAGAGACAATTCAAAGATACTATCATGAGCAAAACGATGATGTTTTACATTAGTAGACGAGGATTAATTGTAATAGGGTATAGATAAGATATTTGTATAGGGATAGATAATAAGAACCATGGAAGTTTCTAAAATTGAAGTTAGATTATTAGACCACGTGGGATCCATTGTAGAACATTCTAAAAAGAATTTAGGGTGGTTATTTAGGTGGAGCCTACCACGTGGGATCTATTGTAGAACATTCTAAAAAGTCTAGGATATTAGAACAAAGTATATATAAGAATGGCCAACGCCTTTTGGGACATCTAGTCAAGTATGGTTTTTGATCATTTTCTTAATACAATTGAATTTTGTATCTTCCTATTTTATTATGTTTTGTCTTCCATGTCCTATTCTATTTGGTTTTTTTTAGTTTTGTTCATGTCTAATTTGTCCAATCTTGTGATGAAGTTTTATGTTGTATATTAGAAGGATCTTAGATACTTAAGATAGACTAATCATGTTTCAACTAATATTATATTACGTGTTGTCTTATTTAGGAATGCACCAAGCACCTAGTTGTGGAAGGTGAAGTTGTGTTTCACAAGTATCCAAGAAATCCTAATAGGTTTCATCTATATGAGAAGAATATAATCCAAATTTTAATTCAAAAGTACTAAAAAAATATTCTTTTTAGTAGCCTTAATTATACATAAATCCCATTTATCTTGTTACTTTCATATTTAAGCAATTTAAATTGTTCTTACACGCCCCAATCCTAATCAATGAGCTTTAACAAGCTGTAACTTCTAATCTGCCCATCCACTTGATGTAAAATTTTGCATAAAATTTTCAATATAAGTCTTCTATATGCTTAAGAATTTTCAGTCCAATCCAACTTATAGATTGTGAGAAAATCTCCAAAAACTACACTAATGTCACTTAGCCACCAACTTGAAAAGTGAACCAAAAATACTAGCATTGATTTCTTCTTCTCCAATTGTTAACTTTAACTCAAAATTGGCATGCACCTTGATCTTTAAATCTTTCAAGACCATGCCAAATTTCACCTTTTTTTGACTAGTAGATTTTTAGATATCATAGAAACCCTATCCAACTCCAAATTTCCAACTTCTAAAGTCCTCTTGTGCTAAAAACCAGATATCTCTAAACCACACCATTAGATTATCACAAAATTTTGTATTCATGTAGCACACCTAATAATCCAAATAATATCAAATTTTGAACCATAGATGCTACACAAATTGTACGAACTAGCCAAAATTACTAGCCGTAGTTATATTATATATAATCCAAATCACCAATACAAACCTTGACTTTGAACAACAATTTTCAAGTCTTCAAAAATCCTAAAAAAAAAATCCTTATGCTTTTGAAAAGAGCTTCAAGCTAGCTCTTAAACCATAACCTCCGATCTTCAAATGAAATCCTAATTTTTCCTAGACAATCATTTTAGTGATCAAAGATATGATTTCAATCTCGTCTCGCAAGTAGTCGATCCCATGGTATCAATCTAATCTATCCTAAGGATTTTTTAGCCCAATCCTATCCTCAACTTGACCCTAGTATCAACCATATCAACCATTTACTTCTTACATCCTCATTTTTAATAATTTATGGCCTTTCTAAGGCAGTAAAAAAGTTTCTATATCCGAGAAGGTAAAAATATTAACTAATTTTTATCTACTTGCTATTAACACAAGCAAATAGGCTAGGAAGCTTTTATAAAAGTCTTATTAAAATATTTTTAATTCTTATTGAACTAATATAATAGAATATTAATTAAAAAATCATTTTTAGTCATATTTTTACTATATAATCAGTCACAATACGATATCAAAGTAAATGTCTATTTTGAATTGAAATACACTACTAAAAATATTTTTGCTTAAAAAATTGATTTTAGTAGATGACAATTAAGACAAATAATATTAGGATTTAGAATAGAAGTAGGTACAACTTTGATGAAGTTTAGAATTAAATGGATTTTATATATGAATAAACTTTAGTTAAAATTGAAAGCATTTAAGATTTAGATGAATTATTATTTATGGATGAATTTTAATCAAATATGAATAGTTATTTTTGGATGAATTATTATTCAAAGAAAAATAGTCATTTGCAAATAAAATACCATTAATGGATAAATTTTTATTTTTGGATGAAAACTTCTAAGCAATTAAAGATTTATATGGGTAGATTTTATTGAATTTTTTTTTAATTGAATTAAAATAGAAGAATAAATAATAATAATATAATTAAATTAAATTATAATAAAATTATAAATATTATAATTGATATTAAATTATAATGCAAGTAATTATTATAATATATTAAATTGAATTCTTGAATAAATTAGAATAAATCATGTATTAGTTAGAATTTATTCTATCTTATGTTAATTATCATGCTTCATAACATAGTCAATTTCTTGATTCAATGTCTATAAATCGAGTAAGTTTACTATCAATTTTTCTAATTTATATTATATTACATAGAAAATATTGGCTGATAGGTGCAACATAGTTTTATTTTATATTAATTATAAGTTGTCAAAATTATAAAAAAAAATAATATTACTAATTGACTACCTTATTGCGAATTATAACTCTTGTTGGTTGGAACATAAATTACATCATTTTTTTCATACATAAATCAAAATTTAGCCAACAAAACTTCTAAAATTATTAAATATTGGATCATGTCATTTAAAAAAAAAAAAAAAAAAAAAAAACAATGAAGCATAATCTAAAATTAATATTTTTGTAAACTTGACTTGTACTTATGAAATTAGATAGCTTTGAAGTTAAAGTTTAATTGCTGATTTAACTTGATTGATAAATGCTCAAAACTTTAATCTTATAGTATTATTATAGATATAAATGTTTAATCCAATAATTACCTAAATAATTAAATAGAAGTAAGTAGATATAAATTAATTTCATAATATCTTTTAAAAAAGCTTTTTAGAAGCTTTATAGATGTGGATTTGACTTTATACATGTTTGTAGTTGATTAGTAGGTTAGAAATTTGATCAACAAGTTAACTATGTACCATATATATTGATAGCTTGTGAAACAAGTTAAACATATAGTGCACATATAAAAAACTTGCCTTGCAAGTTAAGACATGTGTCTAATGTGAGCATAATTAAAAGCTCCAATGGTTAATTATAATTATTTTTTTAATTTTTAACATATTTTTACTAATTTTAATGCTAATTTAACTAATTAATAGATCTAAATTAGTTTTTTAGTTAATTATGACTTTAATCATATCTTTAGGTTGTTAATTAGATGGATATTTCTAATTAGTAGATTGATTGAATATTTTAAAATTCAAAAGGAAAAAAAATAGTAAATTTAAAAGATCTATGATTTCTTTTTCTTGAATTACTTTAAATCTTTTTTTTAGTAAAAAAATTACAATTTTAGTAGAATTTCTCTTATAATTCTTAGGAATTATATCTTAAATTAATCCGCAATCTTAATTTTCAATCCAAAAGCTAATTTCTAATTTGACTATGGTTAGAAAGTCTATTAAATCTAATTGCTCTATCTTCTTAATTAATTTTGAGATTTTTAAGCTTAAATTTTATTTTATAATTTAATTAAATTAAAAAATAAAGTCTAATTTTTAAATTAATGATGATCTTAAAAAGATGGAGATAAGCTAAATTTTTGGTGGAGTTTCCTTTCATAGTGATTTTAATCACTACTTGAAGTTGAAAAAAGGAAAAATTGGAAAAAATCACAAGCATATTAATTCAAGGCCAATTTGCAATTAGGTTTTTGATATGCCAAGAATTCATGCTTAAGGGAGTTTAAATTGAAGAATGGTGATAATGAAGGATTTAATGGCAAGAACCCTTGCTGATTTCCAAGTAGGCTAATTAGAATTAGAATTGTAGTTGAAATTTACAACTAAATTAGCAAATTAATTGATTCTTATGATTTAGAACTCAGATTTGGGCTTGTGAATAATTGATCCTAGGATAAAAATATGTTTTAGAGACATTGGTGGTATTAGTTTTACCAAAAAGGTGTTATTTTTTGAGTTCTAGGCATTTCCAACCTTGAAATCGGGATTGGGCTGAGAATTATTGAAGACCCTTGAACTTGTTTAGGAATTTCTGATTTTGATGGTGAAGATGTGTCCGCCACTTTTGGGCCTCCTCCCACCTGGTTAAGAGGGCTTGGATGACCAAGCTCCCTCTCTCTCTCCATCTTCTTGTGGCAAAGTGATGGAAAAAATGTTTCCCATCTTGTGAATGCAAATCTTCTTCTTTAAACTTGTATGGCCTCGGTTTTAACTCGCTCAGTCTATCTCTTTTTATTTTATTTCTATGAAACTTTGTAAACAGAGTCTACTCACTCTTATCTTTGTAACAGAATAAAGCACGTCTGATTTGAAGTTGTGACGAATTTTTGGCGAGTTTTCAAGGTGGCAGGGATCTATTGCCTTTGTAGTGTAGGAGCATCGGCTTAAAAATCTATAACTTGGTGACCTCTCACTCAAATTGGATTTGGATTATTATAATGAATGTACTCTAAGACTTTATTTACTACAAAATTTAAATCACTAATTCTTGATCTATATCAAATTTTTAATGAATTTTTAAATGTGAAGAGTTCTGCTGCCTTGGTAGTGTTGAACAACTAGCTTTGAAAAATTTTATCTTAGTACTGACTTACATTTTTAAGCTGAAATTTGTTGTAAAAGGAACTCTACTAAGTGTAGTTTTAGGAAAAATTATACTTGTCAATTTCAAACTATTAAATTATTTTTAGTAAATTTTTAAGTAGAAGGGGGTCTGCTACCTAGGCAGCTCACATTGCCTTGCTTTGAAAACACATATCTCGGATGTCAAACCTTGGATCACCATGAAATTTGATAGATAAGAGCAGCTCTAAGTCAACCTCAACCAAAAAAAATTTCAAGTACATAGAAGCTGTGTGGGAATGTTAGCAAATTTTTAAACGACAAGGGATCTGTTGTCCTCAACTTGACATACTCTAAGTAAGTTTTCTTTCTCTAATCATCTTCTAATCACATTCTTTAGCACCTAAATTGTTATGTTGTCACTCATTTGTTTTATTATCATTAATTAATGTTATTTAATAATTTCAAAAACTTTTACCTCACTTTGGAAATTAATCTTAAATTCTTCTCTTTCCATCCATTTTTATCTTTTAAGGATAAAATAAAATGAAATAAAAAAATAAAAAAATAATCTGATATTTTAATTTTTTCTTGTTTCTTTTAACCTTAATCTTTTAAATTTTACTTTTAACCTTCAAATTTTACTTCAATTACTTTTAAACTTTCATTTAACTTTTAATTATTAATTTTAACTTTAATTTTAATTTTATTTTTTATTTTTTATTTTTAATTTTTTAATCTTCCAAATTTCATCTTTTATCTTAAAAAATCTTAACATCATGTTAGTGCTGAACTTAAATATTTAAGGCTATTTATTACTAAATTTCTAATTCTAGATGAAGTTTTATCATAAAAACTTCATCTATAGATAACTTTCCACATAGAACTCCGATTTATATGGTTAATACCACCTTAGAAAGCTCTAGACTAGCACTCTAGCATAGAATTCATTGTTTTTATTTTATTTTATTCCAATCCATAATTTTTAGAATTTAAATTTGATGGAATAAATCTTAGAAGGTACTTAATCAAATGAACTACAAATGCTAAAAATTAAATCATAAAAATCTGTAACTAACTTATTGTGTTGTTGGATTAATCTTTATTATTACTTAATTATGGTTTTTCTATCTTATAGATGATTTGCATCTCTACATTAATTAATATTGGACTCTAATCTAAGTTATAAATCTAATTAAATCAAATTTAAGTGAGGGGAAAAAAATCCACTCACATCTAGCAAAGTCAACACATATTAAAGATCTTATAGAACATTAACTTATAGCTCTTAGTTACATAATATATATGTAGTTAAGAGTGAAGATTTCTTTATTCTTGTCAATACCTTCGTAGTTTTTAGTCTTATTTCAAGACTTTGGCAATAGCCATTTTAGTTCAATAAATTACCATCTTTAAATAATTTCTTAGTATTTTTGAGTGATAAATAGGTGTATTGATCCTTTAATTCTTTAAGGTTCATGTCCTTGATAGCTATCAAACTTCTTAGGCTAAATAACTTTTGATTCTTTGATACTTAATCAATGTTCTATAATAGAAAAAGTAACACTATTTGATATAGATATTGAAGCAACTCTAATTATTATAATATCTTTATTTTTTATTAATATTTTTACTATTTATAATCACAAATTTAATTAATAAATTATTGTGATTGCTCGTATTACTTATTTCAAATTAATCTAATGGAAATAAACCCGTATAGGAGGATTCGAACACGGGAAATGACTAGTTGCTTAAGCGTTCACATTAGGGTCATACAATCAATTACCTCCTGAATGTATTGTCTCTATTTCCAATATCTAAATACACAAGAAAACTATAATCTCCTCCTTCATCTCATCGGTCTCTTCCTAACAGCAATTGAGTCATACCAATAACTGCTATTTCCACCAATATATTCACCCTCATAATCTCCAACTATAATACTGCGCCTTCACAGCTTTCAGTACACAATTACCCTTATTCCAATCACTGGAATTCTTCACACAGAACTGCCATTCATATTACGGTGTTTCACACAAACAAATATTCATTTTCTCTGCTAAATTACAATCAGATTTTAGCATTCAATCTTTCTTCTTCTCAAATAAAACCAATCACATTTCTATTCCATAATTCACTTCACAATATTCAAAAACTCTCAATCCTCTTATTCAAAGAAAATTACAAACAAAAGAAAAGAGATAGCACCAAGCTTACGCCGGCTCACACTATCACAGCGATGACCCTCGGCTCATGACTATCACAATCTGGAACCTTAATTAACTTCTTGTCAAGGACAAGACCTTGATGAAAAAAAAATCCAAATAAGTGAGCCTTCACTCAAAGAAAAGTAACAAAATATAAATAAATAAGTATGTATATTGAAAGAGAAATTAGAATAGCTATTGCCAAAAGATAAGAAAACTAGAGACCCTTGAAACTAGACTAGAAACAAGAAAGGAGTTGACAAGAGTGAAGAAGGCTTCACTCTTGTCTCTATATATACTATCTAACTAGGGGCTACGTGGCGACGTTCTATAGGACCTCTAATATGTGTTGACTTTGTAAGACACATGCCTTGACTTACAAGGCAAGTTTTTCTACGTATGGGCCACATAGTTAGCTTGATCTTCAAGCTAACAATATGTGTGGCACATGGCCAACTTGTTGACCACGTTTCTAATCCAAAAAGTCAATTAAAGACACCTATGAAGTCAAAATGTCAATGAAGCTTCTAAGAAGCTTTCATATTAAATACTATAGAATTAACTTATTTTTATCTACTTTTACTTACTTCTATCTATTTGTATATGTAATTATTAGCTTACATGAGTATGTCCATGATATTACCCCCCCTTCTAAAGACGAGTTCCATGAGGAGCGGTCATCATATGTTGAGGAAATCTATAATGCGACGAATTGTATTCGCCACATACTCTGATCTTTGTTCTCTTCGAAGATGATTGATAGGACCTCTCAACCATCGGTAGTGTCCCATACCAGGGCGAGAAGACCACCCAGTTATTTGATCATTGTTGAGGCCTTCATAACTTCCTTCGAATAGAACATTTGGAATACCATCAGGAGTTGTTTCTACCTCTAACTAAATCACCAAACATCGGGAGTCCCTTCTCAAATCATGATACCAAACACGTTGTATCTCGCCATCTATTTGAGGAAGAACATGTCGTTTTTGAAGTTCTTCATCTCGATTGCATCGTCTTGAAGGTTGTGACAATCGTAATGTCTCATCCGACATGTCAACAAATGAAGGCTCTTAAGTCAAATCCACTAGTTATTGGTTCTCCATCTCCTGAACGTCACAACTACAAAGAAGCTACGAACAAGGATTGAAAGTAGAATGTTATCTTGCCTAGATGTTGTTTCTTTTATAAAGAAGGTTTTCATCTTCATTTTGATGGATGTTGTCAATGAAAAGCCTCCACCGCCTTTGCTGCATTTACAAGATTCTTTATTGGCTCCCATGTATGTTCACTCATACCATATCTGTGCCAATAGATAAGATATTCCAATTTATTTTGGCGCCGCTTTGAATCTAAGACTTCTTCTACTTCAAACTTTTCATTATTGTCCACTTCTATAGGAGGAGGTGGAGCTTGTCATCTTCTTGGTATGTCCACTGTCTTGTATGATTCAAAAAGAGATACAAAGAATACTAAATGAATTTTCATTGACTCCGATAGATGTAAACGATATGCAACTGGATTGATTTGTGCAGAAATAGAAAATGGTCTCAGCCTTCGATAGTCCAACTTATCACAAGAATGAGTGGTCTTGATATTGCAACGAAGTAGCCATACCTTATCACCTAAGAGGAATGGTGGTTGTTCCTTTCGATAGACATCCGCATTGACTTTTTATTATTTTTGAGCTTCTTTTAACTGCGCCTTCATCGTTGCATGTAGCTCTGATAAATGAATTGCCAAATCTTTCGCAGCAAGATTATCAACTTTTGAAAAGTCAAAAGTATCAAGTCGTAGATGATAATCATAATTAGCAAAGAAAGGTGTTTGTTTTGTAGAAGAATGTACCATATTATTGTAAGCAAACTCTGCCAATGGCAAAAGAGTTGTCCAATCATCTTATTGGTAGTTAATGGTACATCTTAAATATTGCTCCAAAACTTGATTAACACGCTCTGTTTGTCCATCAGTTTGAGGATGGAATATCGAAGATAGTTTTATATCCACTTTTAAAATCTTGAAGAGAGTCCGCCAAAATCTTGATACAAATTGAGTTCCCCTATCTGATATAATTTCTTTGGGTAATCCATGATAGCGATAGATATTGTCAAGAAAGAGCTTAGCTGTTTCTTCACCTGTGATAGATTTTGTACATGGTACAAAATGTGCCATCTTGGTAAAACGATCTATTATCACAAATATAGAATCATAAGAACTTGAGATTGAAAGATCCGTGATGAAGTGCATAGAAACAGAAGATCATGGTTGTTTTGGAATGGGTAATGGCTAAAGAAGTCCAAAAGATCGATGACGAGGAGTTTTTGATCTTGAGCAAACATCACATGATTGTACAAAATCTTTGACTGCCTTCCACATTTGAGGCCACCAAAAATCCCTAGATATCAGCTCCAAAGTCTTATTATATCCAAAATATCATGTTGTTGGGAAGTCGTGACGAGCTTGAAGAACACGTAAACGTGCTTTTTCTTCTAGAACATATAGGCATTCTTCGAAATAGAGTAGGTTGTTCATGAATTCAAATTTAGAGGGATCATGATATTTAGAAGAATTATTCTTGATATCATAAACAAGAGGATCTGAAGACATACTTAATTGGACTTGCTTAAGAAAAGTTAAATCAACAATCAATGTTGAGTTTATTGCTCGAAGATGAAGTTGCTTCGTCTTCAAGAAAACCATTCTTTGTTGCTCAAAGGTACATCTCCTTCTTTTGGTGCAAGATAAGAACGCCTAGACAAGGCATCGGACAAACCTTGTTGTTTTCCCAGCTGATAAGTGATGATGAACTCGAAACTTGATAAAGACATATTCCAACGAGCTTGATGATGATTTAATACACGTGGTGACATAAAATATTCGAGGTTCTTGAGATCAGTATACACGGTGACTAGTCTAGAAGCACCTTCTAGATAATGATACCATTCTTGAAAAGAATCCATAATTACAAGAAGTTCTTTGTCGTGGATCTCATAATTGATTTCTGCTGCTGAGAATTTTCTTGAATGAAAGACTACTGGATGAAGTTTGTCATCTGTTTCCATTTGTGATAAAACTGCACCCAAAGCAAAGTCTGATGCATTTGTTTCCGTAAAGAATTCTTTAAAAAAATCAACACGATACAAGATTGGTGCAGAAACAAACGTTGTCTTCAAAGATTCAAAAGTAACTTTCGCTTCTTGATTCCATTCGAGTTTGTCTTTACAAGTCAAATATGTAAGTGGAGCTGCAACTCGAGAGAAGTCTTTGATGAAGATCCGATAGTAGTTGGCAAATCCCAAAAAATATTGGACATCTCTTACCGTTTTTGGGATCTTTCAATCTATAATAGTTTGAACTTTCTTAGGATCCATCATAAGTCCATCATTTGAAATGATGTAACCTAAGAAATCGACTTGAGTAGTGTGGAATACATACTTTTCTATCTTGGCATAGAGTCCTACATCTCTTAATTTTCGTAACACATGACAAACATGAAGTTCATGTTCTTCTGGATTCTTAGAATAGATCAAGATGTCGTCTAGATATCAGACCACAAAATCGTCCAAAAACTCTTGAAAAACATCATTCATTAGATGTTAAAAAGCTGCTGGTGCATTTGTAAGTCCAAAAGGCATGATGTTGTATTCAAAATATCCATACATAGTTCGAAACGTAGTCTTCCATTCATCTCCTTCTTTGATGCGTACTAAATTGTATGCTCTCTGTAGATCTATTTTTGTATAAATCTTAGCTTGATTCAGCTGATCAAGAAGTCCAGATATTAAAGGTAGTGGATACCTGTTCTTGATGGTAATCTTGTTGAGTCTTCGATAATCAACACACATCCGCAATGATCCATCTTTTCTTTTTACAAATAGAGTTGGAGCTCGTGTCGGAGATTTAGAATGGCGTATGAAATTCTTGGCTAGATTTTCTTCAATATACTCCTTGAGTTCAGTCAACTCATTTTGTGATAAATTGTAGATT
This sequence comes from Physcomitrium patens, assembly GCF_059467195.1. Lineage (NCBI taxonomy): Eukaryota > Viridiplantae > Streptophyta > Bryopsida > Funariales > Funariaceae > Physcomitrium > Physcomitrium patens. The sequence goes on along the minus strand of NC_143422.1, from coordinate 15,285,754 downwards.
GGTCCGAATGGCGGTTGTGCTCTTTCTTGAAGGTCAATTGAGCAATCATAGGGACGATGTTTCGGGTGTGTATCTGCATTCTTTTTTTTGAATACATCTTAAAATTCTTGATATTGGCTTGGAATGCCACTTGAAGTCTTTTCACCAGTAGGAACAGGTGTGGCATAAATAATATATGGTGATTCTTTCATAGCAGCATGCAAGAAAGATTTTGTACCTATAAATATGGGTTTAATTGAACTGGACTTATGACTCTCTATTTAATTAACTACACTGTTAGTTATACTTTTAGAGAAAGTAAGAGTTCAGAAAATCCAATCTATTTGAGGGTTGTATTTTTCTAATCATGATAAACCTAAAATGATTGGATTAGAGGGAGATCTAATGATATTAAATACTACAAAACTATTATGACTATTGATTATTACTTCTATAGGAAGGATTTCATGAATAATATCTCCGGAAGATAATGGACGACCATCTATGACTTCTACATGAATAGGTTTGGTTTTCTTTACTAAAGATATACTATGTCTTTTAGTAAATTCTTCATCTAAAAAACACGCTGAGGCTCCTGAATCTAACAAGGCAGAGACTTTGTAATATTTAGGTCCTAAAATAATATTTAATTTAAAATAAGGAGAGGGCTCTGAGGAGAGAATAGGACCTTTACTAGATGTTGTGCAAGGTTCCAGCCGCACAGTATCGTATTACGTGCTTTTCTGCTCAAGAACATACCAGGCGTCTGACTATAGAAGGTAGTATGGAGATTCGCTAATATTCAAGCAGTCTATCAGTTTTTGACTGTTGGAATATAAACAATTACAAGAATATACCGTAAATCTATACGGATGTCCTTCGATTGCTTGCCGAAATCTTTTTTGTCCCAGCCGGTAGGTCTCTAGACATTACAGAGAACCCCGAACAACTCGATCTGCTAATCTCCGATACCGCTTTATATTCACGACCTTGTATCCATTGACTGTCTTCTTAGATTAACCCAATAAATTTCATTCACTCCGCATACTCAATTCTATAGACACCCTTTTAATTCTTCAATCACAGAAGTAACTTCAATTTCACAAAACAGTCAAGAGTAATCACACCCACTTCATTAAAACCCTGATTCACCAGTACAGCACTGACTTCAGCAACGATTGCCTCAGTCTTCTCAAAATCCTATGAAAAAAAATCCCAATTCTCTGTCTTTTTTTCTCCTCCCGAAGCATGAAGCTAGCTCTCCAATCCTTCAAAAAAACCTTATTCTCCCCCCTTCATTTCTTAACCTATCCTCCTCTTTAATCCTAATTCTCCCCTCTTTCAAATCCTAGCCTTTGAATTTCTTCAATCTTCCGTCTTGGATCCAGAATTGGCTCCGTCGTCAGAGCTTTCTCCTCTATTTTTACCTTTAAGAGATCCTTTTACTGAAAGGACGTTCTTGGAATGGCACAAAGGACGAAACAGCCTGAAACAGAATCTGAACCCCCGTAATCGAGACCACATTGAGTTGCCCAACCAATTCAGGTCTCATATTGGCTAAGAGGCCCGTAGTAAGACCTGGATGTTCCCGTAATTGGACCGCATTGGGTTGCCCGACCAAGTCAGGTCCCATATTGGGTAAGAGGCCCATAATAGGACCTGGATTGGATGTCTTGAAATTGGATCCAATTGGCTCTTCGAACCAAGCTCACCCGTCGTTGAATTGGTCTTTTCCCTTTCTGCTGACTCCCGTTATTGGAATCAAACAGAGCATTTCAGTATGCCCCGGCTGACTGTAATGGGGTGTCTGAACTGGCCCCTGAATATTGGCATTGGAATCGGTCGTTGCTCCCAATATTCGAGGTAACTGAACATTAATAAAAGTCCCCTTTCTTTATATTTTCATGGTATACTCGTGTTACAACACGACAACGATCCCTATTGTAGCTTGACAAACTCCTTTTCCAACATGTTGTCTTCTTTCATAGCCATACTCCTCATTTTGTGATTGCGTCGTTTCTTTGGACAATGTTGAGCAGTGTGCTTTGATTCTCCACAACATAAATATAATCCTTCTTGACAATGATGAGTCTTTTCTTGCTTAGTAAGAGGTTTGAAACGTACTGCATCAATTTACATATCCTCTACTTCCGAATGTATGTGTTGAAGAGGTGTTGGTGTTGCCATTGAATTATAGTAATGTTGAGGTCCACTTGTACGGTTCTCAGATTGGAATTCAAAAAGGCGATTGTCACACTTTACAGCAAAGTCAATTGCTTGACTCAATGTTTGAGGATCAGGTAAGTTGAGCATTAATTCTTTTACTTCATATTGTAATCTATAGAGAAATTGGCTAATAAATGCAGCATCATCCCACTTGATATCAGTTATAAGTTGTCAAAATTGTAAAGCATACAACATTACTGATCGATTACCTTGTCGTAAAATACGGATCTTATTGGTTGCAATACGAATTGCATCATGTTCTCCATACATGGATCGAAACTCCACCAGAAAAGCCTCTAGATTATCCAATATTAGATCTCGTCATTCAAGAAAAGATGAAAACCACGATAGTGCTGCACTTGAAAGAAGCATATCAATAAATCTAACTTGTGATCCTAGAGTTGAATAGCTTTGGGGTTGAAGTTCAATTACAAGTTGCACTTGATTGTTAAATCTTCGAAACTTGGATCTGGTGCCATCAAACTTCTCGAGTAGGGCAATTCTTGGTTCTTTAACACTAGAAGGGCGTTCCACTATAGGAGAAAGGACATGATTTGGTGCAGATATTGAAGCAGCTCCAACCATTTCTATATCTTCACTTCCTGCCAATCTTGTTGCTCCTTGCGGTGGTAAATTGAGTTGATGCATCGCAAGCATTAACTCTTTCAATTGCTCTTACATTTTTGCCATTGCATTCTTCATTTCAATAAGTTCTGCCATGATAACACTTAAAAAAGAGAAGATGTCTAATATCGCTCAAGATAAATAGAAGAGAGGACTTGAGAACAAAGAAAATACTAAGAACAATATCAGTTTAGAAGAGGGTAATCCGCAACTTCTAATATGCTTATATCTTATCAAGAAAAAGGGATAATCCACTCTTAATCAAGATTAGACAAAGCTCTGATATTATAGGTGTAGTCTTGTCAATCTGTTAAGGACAAGAACTCGATGAAAAAACAATCCAGACAAGTGAGCCTTCACTCAAAGAAAGGTAACAAAATATAAATAAATAAGTATGTATATTGAAAGAGAAACTAGAATGGCTATTGCCAAAAGACAAGAAAACTAGAGACCCTTGAAACTAGACTAGAAGCAAGAAAGGAGTTGACAAGAGTGAAGAAGGCTTCACTCTTGTCTCTATATATACTATCTAATTAGGGGCTACGTGGCGACGTTCTATAGGACCTCTAATATGTGTTGACTTTGTAAGATACATGCCTTGACTTACAAGACAAGTTTTTCTACGTGTGGACTATATAGTTAACTTGATCTTCAAGCTAACAACATGTGTGGCACATGGCCAACTTGTTGACCACGTTTCTAATCCAAAAAGTCAATTAAAGACACCTATGAAGTCAAAGCAATATCTATGAAGCTTCTAGGAAGCTTTCATATTAAATACTATAGAATTAACTTACTTTTACTTACTTCTACCTATTTGTATATGTAATTACCAGCTTACATGAGTATGTCTGTGACACTTCTAGAACTTCTATATACTTTCTCCTGATTCTCCAGATTCCAACTATAATTCTGTAATTAACCGCTTTTAATAACTAAATCATTCATCCATTTTCCTGAATTTTCTATTATATGGACTATTAATATATTTTATTAATATCTTTCAAAAATAAATTAATATCTATTCTATAATTATAAGTATTAATTTTCTCATCTTCTTTTGTATTAGACTATTGCATTCTTCATTTTAATAAGCTTTGTTATTGTTATATAATAGAAAAGAAGATATCTAAGATTACTTTAAAAAATTAGAAAAAAAAGACTTAAAAATAAATAAAAATAATATTATTTTAAAAATATGTGATCTAAATTTTTTAATATGCTTGTATTTTATATAAAAAAAAGATATAATCTATTCTTAATAAAAAAAAAAAAAGCCAAAGCTCTTATATTTTAAGTATATTCTTATCAATCTATCAAAAAATAATTCAAAAAATATAAATAACCAAGTAAGATGTGTCTCAAAGAGAAATAACAAAATAAAAATAAGAAATTTTTTATATTTAAAAAAAATTAGAATAGATATTATAAAATATTCTAAAAATTAAAGACTCTTGAAAGTAGAGACTCTTGAAACCAGATTAGAAATAAGAAAGGAATTGACAATAATGAAAAAAACTTCATTGTTACTTCTATATATACTATCTAATTAGGAGCTATGTAGCTACATTTTATAGAACCTTCAACACATATTCAACTCGCAAGATATGTATTTAATTTACAATACAAGCTTCTTATATATGTGCCACAAGTCCAACTTATACTATAAGTATGCAACATATGTAATATGCGACTAATTTGTTGGCTAAGTTTTCAATTTGCTAATCATTTATAGATACATATAAAGACAAATCTACATCTATAAAACTTTCAAGAAGATTTTTCATAAGATATTATCAAATTTATCTATTTTTATCTACTTCTATCTACTCATATTATTTAAATAATTGCATGAGTAAATATATTTATTTATTTATTATATTAATAGAGGTTTATTTTAGTTCACAAAATAATAATATGATTATAAAGAAATCCTATTTTTTGAATTTTTTTTCAAATAATATTCAGACATGCCACAATTCAAAAATATTTGATGTATTTTTTTTTAGAAAATACAATAGTTGCTCTACTTTAAAAAAAAAATTAAAAGCTTGTACAAGTTTTTAATTTTCTTGTTATTCATCTTTACTAAAGCTTCTTTAATAGTCTTTAAGATTGTTGTTTTTGTCAACCACAATTACAGCCAATAATATCTAATATTCCAAAAAAGAGTTAGATCTTTTTTTAATTTAAAAACTTATCTAACATTAGCAAATGCCTTCATGATTCTATCAAACATCTTGATGCATATAATAAAAATTTCTATAGTCTTATATGACAAGTTATTTCTCATAAGTATAGTCTTACTTTTATATAGATTGTAAGTGTAGGAGAAGTCCTTTTGACAGTACATATGATATGAAGAGCCAAAGTTAAGAATCTATGCATCTCAAAATCTATCATTTCCAATTGTGAGTGTAAATTTCACTCCTCTACTCAAAATACAAGATGGCCTCAATTAAGAGTTGCTTGTAATAGGTAGTGTGAAGTAGAAGATGCAGTGAATAAGAACAAAAGAAAAAAACAACACAAACAAGTGAAAGAAATGTATACAAGCAAATACACACTCTAAAACTTAGTCACAGTCTGTTCACTATATTTTTGCCCAATAAAAAGTAAAAATTAAAATTAAAAAATTAGATTTTTAAATAGGAAATTTTCTTATCTTTCCAATGGTATAATAAACATGTAAATCCGAGTTACTTTGAGTAAGTTATGAAGGTTTGAAACAATAAGTAAATAAACAAAAAGCTATGTGAAAATATTTAACCTCAAGGCTAATTTGCTTATAGATCAAGGGTTCGAGCCTCACCAAGGCTCACTTATAGTGTGTAAGGGCGTCTAGAGAGACCTTAAGGCCTTAGTCTTATCTTCCTACCTATACCCAAGGTGCTACAATCCATATGGGACTTATACACCTTCCTTCATACAATGACTATACTAGCTGCTGGTCCTCCTATTTTCTACTAATAAAACTATTTTTTTTTTGTATTTTTGACTTCACCATAGTGTTTAAAAACATCCAATTAGCTCAGGAACTTAATATGGCCTTCAAATCTTACTCCCTTTCTTCATAATGGCTTCCGAAGTGGTAAAACTCATTTTTACCAAGATCTTAAACATTGCTCTAAAAATTCCTAAAAAAATATAAATAAATTCTAAATAAATTCTGGAAAATCCTATAATGTTTCTATAATGCTAATATCCATGTAAGGCTACATTTTCCTATCTTGGTGATTTTTGATAATAATAAAAATTAATTTAAATCTACTATAAATCATTTTTTTTTATAACTAAAATGACATGAGGTTCTTTCTCATGCTTTTTCTAACTACTAACATTTATAGTTTTTATAAGTAGTACATATAGATGGAAGACCAAACCCTAAAACCTGATCTTAATAAATAATTCTTATTATTCAATAATGAATAAAAATACTAAACGAACATAGATAATTGCCTCTAAGACTTACTAAGACTCTATTTCTACTACTAACATTCTAATTTTCTATTTCTCTAAGGATTTCTACACTACTTACTATATATTATGATTTAAAGCATTCTAAATGCATATTTTTATCCTAAAATAATAAGTGAGTCAATTTGATGACTCACACCAATGGTTATATATATATATATATATATATATATATATTATAAAAATTAATATTATTTGATTATTTGAAAGACTAACATTTATCTTTATTCAAATATTCTTTTTTTTCTTACACTTTCTTTTATGGTGTCTTAAATTTTAACATCAAAATATCCAATATTTGATTTATCAAACCAGATCTAGATTTTGATTTAGATTCACTTCTATTCTAATTTTTGTGCATGGTCCTACCTCTTACAAATAAAGCTAATGATTTTGATGCTTTACTACTAGTACTCTTTTTTATCTTGTATAATAAGAAAGCTCCAATGATCTCTTTTAATTCAATAGTATATTTTCTATACAAAATATAGTAATTAAATGTTCAAACAAAAGAAGCAATAAAGTCAATAGTAATAAAGCTTTATTTTTATTGTCTATTTAATAGATTCAATAAAGTGGTATCTTCTTTTATTTGCAAGATATAAAATTGCTTTGAATACAATTAATTTGTATGGAAATTTTTTATGTAATAATTCTTTAATTTTGTTCATAACTTAGCTACCATACTCTCATTCATGAAATTGTATAACACCATATCTATAAGATCTATGTAAATTGTACTCACAACTATCAAATTGATTTCTTTCCATTTATTATTAATCTTTTTTAAAGACTTCTTTCCTAATGCCTTATACTATCTTTGTTGAACAAATAGTTTTTTTACCTTATACAAACTTTATTTCAAAATCAATTCTTTTACCTTTAAATTTCACAATTCAAAATTATTCTTCCAATCAAATTTCTTCACTTCTAATTTTGTATTAAAAACCTTTGGTGCCATTTTATTTCTTTAATCCAAATTTTGATACTATTGGATGAAACTAATTACAAATATGAATTCAATGAATACATATGATTTAATTGAGAAGACATAGAATAAAAAGTTTGATTTTGTTGAAAGTCCTCCAGTATATAGAACAAAGATATCATGTATCTATTTGCATAAAATTACTAAAGCAATCACCACCAAAAATCTAATGAAGTTTTAAATAGCCAATGGAGTTACAATTGTTTATCATGGTTCGAATTGTCAATTGATATTACAAAAATCAAAAAATTTGTAATATTCTTTTTATTTATAGTAATAGTGTCAATGTTGGTGGTTCAAGCTATTGCTTGAAATTCCATCAATTGTAATGAGTAGAAGGGACATGAGAACAAGAAGCCTAGGCTAGAAGTGACAACACTAAAAGAAGAGCTCTTGACTTAGTTCTATATACATCTCATTCAATCTTTTCATTTTTTACACTTATTATATTACATACTATAAGATATTGTACTAACAATGATGAAAGCTACTAGAATGAAAAGCATAAGTTATAAAAGCAATCTTCTAAATATGCTCAATTATAATGTAGATTGTTAAATTTTTGTAGGCAATTAATACTAAAAATATTTTTTCTAAGATGTCTTCTATCAAAACAGCTCATTAAGTACTTGACTCTCAAATTCATTAGTTTCAAAAGATTAAAGTTGTATTGATTTGCTATAAATATCAATCAACTTGTAATACATAAAAAATAGTTTAATCTAAAATAATTTTTTGCATAATATATCAAGCATACATGCAAAGAATCTATCAAGTTTTGATTGTGATATATCAAAAAAAAATTAACAACTTAAGATACTTAATGAAGAACTGCATAATAAGCTCCATGTTTGTTAGAAAACAATTAAGCAGCAACCAAGAGCTTAATTAAAAATTTCTCATTTCTCAAAGATTGGTGAATAGATAGAATTGTGATATGTTTGGTAACAATCATTATCTTTGCTTGTAGCATTTATAATCCACCACCAACAAAACTACTACAACTTCTTAAATATTTTTTAGATTGTTATACATTATATCTTAATAACTAGATATCATATTGCCTAAACTAGATACAAAAACATTATATACTTAAGAGCATCACTATGCACCTAATTGCGTCTTACAAAGTAGTAAGTAATTCTAGTAGTGTTGAATCCCATCATCTTTAGAATTGATAGAAAGCACTTTAATCTTAGAAGAAAAAAATTAAAAATAAATAAATAAATAAAAATTTATACTATATATAGATATATATATATATTATTACTAAAAAAAACTTATCAATTTAAATTGATTATATAAAAACTTATAACAAAAAAATATATAATTTTTATGTTTAATTTTATTTATTAATTGATCTTGATACTTCTGATGTAAATATTGTAACAAGAAAATTTAATGATTATTTATAAATAAATAAATAAATAAATAAACTACTTTGTTATTCTTTTATAAAATGTAGTAATGATGCAGACATAAAAAAATTATGTTTAATTTTATTGGCATATTATTTTTTATTTCTAAACTATAATTATTTTATACTGATTATTAATTATACTATATTATTCTTATTTTTGGAAATATTTTTATATTAAATTACTATAAAAAAAATTTATGAATAAGTCAATTAATATTTTTATATTAGAATTAAATTTACTATTTTATTACTTTTAAATATAAAAACATATAGATAGAAGTAAAAATAAAAGAAATATCATAATATAAAATTAAGTAATATAATATTTTTAATCTAAAGTATCCTTCTTTTTTTATTATTTTTTGGTACTATGCTTCTAAAAACTACATAAAATAAACAACTCATTTTTTTAGCTCTTTTTTATTATTTTTTAATTAACAGCTTTTGATTTCTTTTTCTTATTTTTATGACTTAAGATTTTTTTCATATTATAATTTAGAATAATTATAAAAGTATTCAAAATTAAATTTTTATTTTTTTAAAATATTTTGGTCTCATTTTTTAAAATAAAATCTAATTAATAAAATTTCATATTTCATTGACATTCTTTGTGTATAATTATTACGTTTTTATTTCATAATCAAGACATTATTGGATTGTTTTTAAATTTTTATAAAATTATAAGTCATAAAAATATATGTTTTTTCTAACAAATTAAAATTACATAGATTATGTCATAATTATTTTTAGTTCTACATAAAAATTCATATTAATTAAAACCTTAAATCACTGATATTAATAGTTGATTGACTATACTCTTATTGATTATATATATATATATATATATATATATATATATATATGTAATTTTATTGGTAATTCTTAAATTTTCTGCAATTTAACTTGTATATGAAGATCATATTTTATCCAAAACTATATTTAAATTTTAATAAATTTAAATATTTTTTTCTAAAAATCATAGTAATTTCAATTATTTATATATATATATATATATATAAAACAAAAATATAATAAATAATATTTTTAAATATTATTTTATAAAATATTTTTTTTATCAATATTTATAATGAATTTAAAAGTTTAGATTGAATACACATGCATTGCATATTACCTTATTCAAATAGAAAAAAATCTTAATAATATTAAAAATAATATTAATTTTTTATAAATATTAAAAAAATATCAAATATTTGTTCCACATAAATTATTAAGATTTAATTTTAAAATTTTCAAGAAATTATATTAATATATTTAATAGAACTAAATTAAGTTAATATTAATTAAAAACTTTAAGTATTGGTTTTCTAAAATAATAAGAATTTTTATGTATATGTTTTGTTTATAGAAATCATAATTTTGTTACTTTAGATGGTCTTATTTTACATTCAAATTTGATCTTTAAAGTACATATAAATTAAATTACAGACACCATTTGCACCACAAGGTTTATATTGGAAAATAAAATAAATACCTTATTGGTAATCAACTTATAAAATAAAAAATAAGAAAATTATTTTTACAAAAAGAAAAGGATTGGGCTATAGTTTATTAAAAATAGTAAATTATTTTAATAAAATTTAATAAAAATAAATAAATAACTTTAAGCACGTCAAACAATTTGATAGAATATTTACGAGATTAAAGTAAAAATAATATAAAATGATTATATTTAATTTTAAGTTGAGGAATTACTATAACAAATAAACCTTCCAAAATAAGGAATATATAAAATAATTTATTAATAGTGTAAAAATAAATAATATATATATATATATATATATATATATATATATATATATATATATATATATATATATATATATATCAAACTAATTTGATGATAACTTCTTACAAAAATATTTATAAAATTTTATTTTTATTTTATATGATAACTCATCTTGATACTTCTAATATAATTATTGTAACAAGCCAAAATTATATATATATATATATATATATATATATATATACCCTTTTTATAAAAGGTGGTAAAAATATACATACACATTTTGAGTTTATTTTCACTAGAAAATTATATTTATTTTCTTTATTTCTGAAAGAATTAAAATTTATTTGTAAATTTACATATTATTATTTATACTAAATCATTTCTATTTTTGGTAATGAATTTTTTACACTAATTTAAAAAAATTTAGAAATTACACAAATTTATGAATAAGTCAATTCATGTTTTATATTAGAAGACAATTCAATATTTTGTTTCTTTTTAATATAGAACCATAAAAGAAGAAGTCAATGTGAAAGCAATATTATAACATAAAAGTAAATATTACAACATCTATTAATCTAGAATGTCCTTCTTTTTATTTTATTTTCTGGTACTATGCTTATACAAACTACATGAAATAAAAAACTCAATTTTTTAAAATACTATTTTTTATTATTTTAATTAAAATATTTTGATTTTTTTCTCAATTTTTTAAGCTTTAAGAATTTTTATTTATTATTAAAATTAATAATAAATATTAAATTATTTAAATTTCATATTTATTATTAATTTTAAATTGATAATGAATCTTTATGTCTTTTTTAAAAATCAAATTTTATTTATTTACGTGTTTTTAATTTTTCTAATATTTTTTGTATACAATAATTGTGTTATTATTAAATACTCAAGACATAAGAGGATGGCTGCTATATTTCTTTTAATTATAAGTAATAGAAATATAATTTTTTTCTAACAAATTAAAATTACATAAATTAAATCTTAATTTTTTTTTTAGTTTTATATGAAAAAAATTATTTAAATTAAATAAAAAAATTATTGCAACCTTATGTTATTTGATATTATTAGTTTATTGACTATATTCTTAATAATATATATATATATATATATATATATATATGTAATTTTATTGGTAATTCTTAAATTTTCTGTAGTGGGACTCTTATAAATAGATCATATTTTATCTAAAACTATATTTAAAATTTAAAGAATTCAAAAATGTTTTTCTAAGAAATGTAACAACTGAAATTATATACGTATAAGAAAAAAAATGTGATAAAAAAAAAAATTATTTATTAAAATAAAATAAATTATTTTATTTTAAAAAATATAAAAAAGATTAAAGGTTTAGATTGAAGACACATGCATTGTATATCACCTTATTCAAATATAACAAATTATAATAATACTAAAAATAATTTTTTCGTTTGGTTGATATAAATTAATAATAAATAATTTTAATGATGAAATAATTTTATGTTTTAAATATTAAAAAATAATCTCAAATATTTGTTACATATAATTTTTTAAGATTTAATTAAAGAAATGTTAAAATATCACATAAATATATTTTAAAAAGCTAATCTAAATTAATTTTTATTAAAAAAAATTTAAGTGTATATTTTCTAAAATATTAGAAATTAAATATATAATATTAGTTTTTGAAACCTATAATTTTATGACTTTAGATGGTCTTCTTTTATATATTATTGTAAATTTCAAAAAATATAAAAATATTATATCTTGAATCTTTATAATTTAAAAATAAGAAGTTTAAAAATCCTACGTTTATATCCTGAATTTTAAATTTTATTTCAAATATTTTATTTTTTCATATCTTCAAAATACCATCTATTAATAAATATATAAATAAATAACTATTTTGAAAGAAATCTTTTTAAGAATGCATTAATTATTCTTTTTGGCAATGATATCAAACTTGAATATCTTATGTCAAAGCAAGTCAAAGATGTTAAGTTGCCAAATTAATTTGGCAAGATATCAAGCTTGAGCAATTCTTTATATTTAAGATAGTCAAAGATGTGAGATTGCCCAATTCTTTTAGCAATGATGTCAAGCTTAAGCACCACCCCATATGTAAGGTTGTCCAATTTATTTTGCAATGATATCAACATTGAGCATCTCCCTCCTCCCTTCTCTCTCTATATCTAAGGTAGTCATAGAAGTGACGTTGCCTAATTCATTGGACAATGATGTCAACTTTGAACACCTCACTATACTTAAGATAGTCAATAATGTAAGATTGCTCAATTCTTTCGGCAATAATGTTAAGCTTGAGCACCTTTATATATACAAAGTAGTCACTGATAAAAGTTGATAAATTCATTTGGCAATGATGTCAAGCTTAAAAAATTCTTTATATTTAAAGTAATTAAAGAAGTGAAATTGTTCAATTCATTTGGCCAGTATATTAATATAATATTAAACTTGAGCACCTTTGTGTACATAGGGTAATCAAAGATATAGAGTTGCCAAATTCATTTGGTAATGATGTCAAGCATGAGTACATCCACATTTAAAAGGTAGTCAAAGATGTGAGGTTGTTCAATTCATTTGGCAATGATATCAAGCTTGAGCAATCCTTTATATTTAAGATAGTCAAAGAAATGAGGTTTTCCAATTCATTTGGCAATGATGTTAGCCTTAAGCACCCTCATATATCCAAGGTTTTCAAAGTTGTTAGGTTGTTTAATACATTTGGCAATGATGTCAAGTTTTTGTATTTCTCAATATTAAGGTCTTTTAAAGTAAGAAGAAATTCTATTGTAATTGATAATGATCTTAGTTTTATACAATCTTTTAAATTAAGTGTCTTCAATAAAGTTATGTTTTCCACTTCATTTGGTAGCATGGTTAAATTTGAGCATCCTTCTAAGTCAAGATCTAATAATATAGTAATTTTAAAAAATAAATTTAGAAATTTTTCTATGAAATAATAATTTTAATTGAAGCATTGTTAGATGTAATAACTTCTACATTGATATATGCTGTTAATGCAACAACTTTGAAAGTAAAAAATAATTTACCAACAACAAAAAGTTGTAGGTGAATACTTAAAGATTGAATTATATCTAAAAATTATAATGAATCATGGATAGAAAAAGCTGATTAAAGATAATTAAGTTGAAGTTTAAATTTAACTACTATTATCTTAAATAATATGTTTAAAATTGGATAAGATATTATCAAAGACAAGATAGATTAAATGCATATTCATTCTAATATTCAAATTAAATTAACTAAAGTGGCTAAATTATAGTAAATTAATCTCATTAACATATCATTTCAAAAACAATACAACAAGAGTAAGATAGTTAATTATCTAATTTAGAAAATAAAGTAAAAAAAACCACTAACTTTTTTAAGTCCGTAAAGTTTTAAAAAAACTAGGAGACATACAAAAATATAAAAATAAAAAAACTAATTTTGTGAGATATAAATATAAATATATAAATATATATAAATATATATAAATATATATAAATATATATAAATATATATAAATATATATATATATTGATAAGTGTTATTTTTTCTTTGTCTTAAATGTGATATAAAATTTAAAATGATATCTTATTTATATTAAACAAATAAATAAACCACTAAAGTCTTTTAATTATATGACTATTTTTTAAGGATTACATATATGTATAATAAAAAAATAAAAAATAAAAACATATATATATCCCTCAAATATGTTGAAATATGAAGAATACCCCTACATTCTTGATAATAGCAAATGTATCCCTCAAAGTTTTGATAATAACAAACATATTCTTGAATATGATAAGGTATCTCCATCTAACAAAAGCCTCTAGATTCCATTACTGTTTTTTTGTTTAGGATGTGGCACAAATCACGTGTCTTTACATTGTGCTTTTAATTTTTTGTTTGTTTTGCACCCTCAAGCAGCTGCGGCCCACAGCTCCCTCATCATCCGAGTGTACCAGAATTGACATTGGTGCACAAAGTAACTAGAAAATTGACTTGTTGAAGTGGCCCATGAGAACTCTCCGCATCCACCAATATAAACAAGCTTTCAACAGTTCTACTTTAGGCATCCCAAATGAATTTTCACATTTTTCATCAGATTGTTACTATCTTAGTCCTTGACACATACACTGAATTTGCTGAATTTACCAGCACTCCAGAATATTGCATTGCAGTGATTCACCAAACATTTATTTTCAATACAAGGTGTCGAAATACACAGCATAGTCAGTTCTTTTACATGTTTGTACCATCTAGGTTTATGAATTGAACTAAATTCTTGAATGTTCCATATGTCATTCACGGTTCTTTTAAATCAAATTTGCATCTGCTCTCTGATATTCACCTGAACCCCATGTGCTTGTGAGTCAAAATTCTACAGCAAAATTAAATTACAAAGAATTATTATAAATTCTGGATGTTGAACAATAAATGTGAAAGTTTGTTGCTTATTTTAAATAAGTTATTAATGAATTGCAACATTTGGTATTGAAGAAATTCAAGAGTTTTCAGATTCACCAATGGGCCTCATTAAGTTTAAATTTAATTTCAGACAAACTTTATGAGATTGAACTGCCTTTCTGGAAACCATATAAGAAGGGACCAAACATTTTGTAAATTCCATGTCATTAAGAATTGTCAACAATAATCTCAATATCAAAGATCAGCTATATTTTCACATATTGAATTTTAATAGCTGATCTTTGATATTGAGATCAGCTATTAAAATTTTCACATATAGCTACTCCATATATAAAATAATTAGTTTATATTTTAATTTTTTATTGGCTAAATTTTTCTACATATACATGAATTTTGTTTATTGGATGAATTTTTGAAAAAAGAAGTCAATTCTTGACTAGTGAGGATTAAAGAATCTAAAAAGATTTAATATGTTTTTCTAAATTCTTTGAAAAAAAGTATTCTAAATAAAAATTTGATTTTGGATATATATTATAAATTTTTAATTTAAATTTATTAGAAATTTTAAAAAATAATAATTAATAATTAATAATTATTTTTTAAAATTTGTTTCATTATTTTCAAACGAATTATATTGATAATATATTATTTTTTTACTAAAAGTTTAAGTTTGATAAAATAATCATATTTCAACTTTCCATATTATGTATCAAAACTTGTTCAATAATATCATATATATATATATATATATATATATATATATGTATGATTAAATTAATACCTTAATTATTTAAATAAATATTTTACATGAGCTTTTAGATCATTAGTAAAAATTTTGAAACAAATATTAGATAGGTATTGTTTGGCTAATGTAAAAAAATTATTAGGTTATATTTAACTTTTTTATCTTTGGGTGTGATGATTTAAGATTATATCAGTATATGATGAGTAATTACTATTTAAAGTATAAAATATTATGTACATATTTTTAAAAATAATTAATATCTAATTAATATAATCTAATATAAATAGATAAATAATTATTAATAATTTATTAATATATATTTGAAAAATTTTAAAGATATGATTACAAAATCTTAGCTGTGGATCCATTGAAAAATATAATTCAAGACCCTTTTCATTAATTAGATGTTAAAGCTAAAACAAATACTACTAAATATTGTAAAATAATTTTAAGATAGGTTTTTTGTAAAAAAAAATCTTGTGTATTAAACATATTATTTAAATACTTAACCAAAATTTAATTTAATTAATATATTTTATTATATTTATATTAATTTAAAAATCAATAAATATTTTTTAATCACTTAGATCTTCATTATTTAATTCATAATTTATTACTAATCATTAATAAATAATTTACTAATCAATTATTTACAATCTACATAAAAATCACAATAAATCTCTATTATTAATATATTTGTTTAATTTTATATTTTAAAATTTATTCTTTTTAATAAATTAAAAAATCTATAAAATTATATATATATATATATATATATATATATATATGATCTTCTAATAGCTTTGCGCATTAAGTTACATTCATATTAAAAATATAAACACTTTATTTACAATGTGCTTACTTTATGTCTGTATTGGTTGAAATATTAATTATATTTTATACTCAAATTTATATTTAGATTAAAAACAATGAAACAAAAAAATTGAATTTTATAGGATTACAAGTCCAATAGTGACTTTTTCTTTCAAACATCACATCTTTAAATATCACATTAAGCAGTGCTTTAGTATTTGTGATGCTTCTTTGGACAGGCCAAGTAGACATCATATAAAGAGTGGTAAGATTGAAGCAATATTGATTTCATTATTGCTTGATTTTGTACAATATTTGATAGATAGTATTAAAAATATAGTTTTAAATTATTAAATATAAATATTCTAGGATTACATTTTTTATTATTTCTATATTTATTAAAATTTAAATAGACGAATAAGTCACAAAAGTCTCATTAGAGGAAAAAAATTAAAAATAGAGTCGTAATAAAGCTTGGAGGCAATTATCTTAGTTGATTTAGTATTTTTGCTTACTATTGAATATTAATGTTTAGTACCAATGTCTAAATTTTTCTTCTATTTATGCATATTAATTATAAAAAATCTATAAATATTAATTAATATTTATAAGAAGCATGAAAAAAATCTCAAATTTATTTAATTATTTATATAGAAAATATGATTTATAATTTATTTAAATTAATTTTATTACTATAAAAAATCACCAAGATAATAAAACATAGTCCTATATTTATTTTTACATTGTAAAAATATTATAAGAATTTTTAGAATTTAATTAAAAATATTTAAGAGTTTTTAGAGTAATTATTGAGACTTTGATAAAAATGAGTTTTACTACCCTAAGAGCCATTTTGAAGAAATGGAACAAGATTTGAAGGCCATGCAAGGTTTTCAAATTAATTAGATATTTCTGAGCACCATGGTGAAATCAAAATTTTAAAAATATTAGTTTTATTAGTAAAAAATAGGAGAATCAGCAACTAATGTAATTATTATGAAAAAAGAGGTGCATAAGTTTCATATGGATTTTAGCACATTGGATGTAGGTAGGAGGATAAGACTAAGGATTCATGGATTTTGTAGGATCCATATACACTATATTTATAAACTTTGTTGAGGCTTAAACTCTTGAATTCTTAAGCAAGTTATTCTTGAGATAAAAATTCATTACTTAATTTTTTCATTATGTACATTTTATGTTCAAACTATCATATCTCATTCATAGTAACTTGAATTTACATAAATTTTATACCATTGAAAAAATAAAAAATTATCAACCTAAAAATATATTTTTATATTTTTATATTTTACTTTTTATTGGACAAAACCTAATGAATAAATTGTGACTAATTTAATAATGTGTAATTCCTTGATTCCACTTATATCATTTTTTTAGTGTTATTTTTCTTTTACTTTTATTTGTTGCTTTTTCCACTTTACTCCACTAATTATTAGAAACTCTTGATTGAAGCTACTTTCTAATTTGGAGAGAATTGTGAATTTTATCATTACACAATATATACACAAGAATAAAAAAATTAATACAAAACAAAGAATTAGAATTAGTGATAATATATTTTTTATCTTCTTTATATATTTTTTTATTTATTGTGATATAATTAATAAAAATAATCTAAAAATTTATATTAATAATAGAAAATGACCTATTTTTAGAATAACTAAAGTCTCATTTGTACCAAAATAATATAAAATTTTTTTTGCAAAGCTTAATCTAAAGGTAGAATAGAATTCATTGATTCTATCAAACAAATAGAAATTTTATTAATTCGATAAATTATTACTACATCATATTTTAGAAAATATAATATAAATAAACCAATAATACTTAGAATTATAATAAATAATTGAAATAAATTTCAAATATTAAAAATATATTCTTAAATAAGGACTCAATAAGAATTAAAAAAATTCTTAAATCAACAAGTTAGAAAAAATATAAAATAAACCAAGATGATTATGATTTTTTAAAAGTAATTTTTTAAAATATCTAATAAAATATGGAATAAAATTTTATAGTAAGATCTACAATTTCTTCTTATTAATCTAATTTTATATTTGAAAAGATTACAAGATTACATACAAATAGCTTACTTAGGACTAAATATATCTTATATAATAAGCAATTTTAAGAGGCTAAAGGGACTTTATATTTCATCAATACGAATAAGAATTATAAGCAAATATCTGTTGAAAGGTAATATTCTATTCATTATAAGAATCTTTTTACTCTACCCATTCTAAGTTTAAAATTATTTTGATATAAATTTGATTTATCTTCAAAGGCTGAAGATTGGATAGACTAAATATAAATTCATTAAAGAATTTGTGCTTATTTTTTAAAAGAAACAACTCAACACCAACATACTGCTTGGACAAAAAAAGTGGTTTGTTTTATTTGTGCCATTAGAAATAGAAAATGATAAAATAATCATAAAATTAAATTCTAAATGAAGATGCTTCATGATGGCTTGACATTGTGTAATATTATAATTTATGAAAATCTCTTGTATGTTGGATTCAAAACATCTAAAAATGTATTCTAAAAATTACTTAATGATAGAATCATAAATCAAATACTAGTGTTACCTACATTGTTAAAACCATGTTATTATTTAGTATATATATATATATATATATATATATATAGATTTAGATATATTATTTTGAGGTTTTTTAAATGTATTCTACAATTAAGATCGGCAATAAAAAAATATTTTTTTATAAATTTTCACAAAAATCGCATACAAATTACAATTTCTTTAGTTAAAAAATGATACAATGACTAATTTACATAGAATATTATTCATGCCACAATTTATCAAAGTTTCATGAATATCAATCTCAATATGTTATAAAATATACAAATTTTAAAAAAAGATCATGATGCAAACATTTAATTAAGCAAATATTGGATATGTTTATTATATATGAATGAATAGTGTATTAAATTGAGTTTATAAGAAATGCTTTTAAAATAAATATGATAATTAGAGCTTATTATAAATTTACAAGGTATTTTTAAAACCTGTCTATGTATTCTAAATGATTTTTTTCAACTTAAAAAATTACTTAGAATTTACATAAACCACTCTTATTTTTAATGGTAAGATCATTGTTATATTTAGAAATACTAGACGAAGATAAAAATAAAATAGCAAGCAATAATCAACAATGTCTGTCCAATAAATTCTTAATAATTTTACTGTAATATTTTATAATTTAAAATTTAAAATATTTAAAATATAAAACACATAGTACAAATGAAAGTGTAATTGTTGCTTTTGAAAATGAATCAACAGAAAGTTATTTTTGCAAAATTTCTGCAAATCTTACAAAGTTTGATTATAATTATAGAGAAGTAAAAAATATGAAACCATCATTTTACAATACCATGTACATTAGGTTTTTGTTTTACATCCTTTATTTTATTTTATTGAATAAACACAAATTTGAGGATTCTATTAAATAATATCATTCATATTATCATTATTGACATATTATTGAAATTATTCCACACTTTCACTTCTGTGATTTTATGATTTTTGTATTCATTTTTTAGAACACATTTTTTAAAAAATTGATTTTATAGGTTTTATATCATTTTATATCATTTTTCTCCAGTAATCAAAAAGTATAGAAACACATGCATTATATTACTAAGCCATACACAATCAGTCAAATTTAAACAATATTGATTTTATCTTTGTAATTATAAATGTTTTACATGCTATTTATCATTTAAGGATGTCAAAATGCAATTTTACACTTTTTAACAAGAAAGTAATATCTCAATCATAAATGATAAGTCTTTTCATACGAAATTATTATAAGAAATAATATAATTGGATCATTTAAAATTAAAGTAAATAATCTGCAATAATATCATATACATTCTTTTATAGTTAATGATCACAGAAAGATGAAGTTTTCTTTTTCTTTTTCTTTTTCCCATATGTTGTGATTACATCATGATGTTTAATTAAGAATATAAAAATAATAATAATAATAATAACAAATAAATAAAATCAATGTAATTAATTTATTATTATTATTATTTAAAAATTTTGAACTCATTTTTTTCCTAAATCGAAAATATGAAACACTTGAATCACACGATTGTACAGCATTTGTTTAGAAATTTGTTTAATAAGTCAATTCAATTAAAAGTTTTCCTTTGCATTTCTAAATAGCCATGAAATAGTCTCTTCTAATTTCCCTATCATATTTTTGAATAGCTACACAACTTATGATGAAATTGGAGCTACTTTAAATAAATAGCATCAATCATTTCACAACCCATATTGATTTTGATAACTTTGTAATTTTTTTGGGTCATTCTTGTTCATTGTACTTGTCTTCTTTACTTCTCTCTCTCTCTCTCCTTCACACACAAACACACAAGTGTGTATGTGTATATATATATATATATATATATATACGTATTCTTATTAAAATACACACAAATTAAAATTTTGTAAAGTGACATCAAAAGATAAATGCTTAAATTGAACTGATCCCATTTTTATTCTTGTATTTAGTAGTGGTAAGATCAAATAATCAATTAACGAAAATCAAAACATTACTTCTCCTCAAAAATGAAATAAATAAAGTTTTTCATGTGTGGGATTATTCTAGAACCAGTCTGGTTCTGACTTGCAAATCAACAATACTAAGACACTAGAGCATCATAAAACCATCTTACTTTCATCCAAGTATTGTGCTATGGACTTGGTGACATGGACAATTTGGCAACAACATATGAACTGTTCAAAGGACATGTTCAAGCAATGAAATAGATTTCATTGTCAATTATTCATAATAAATAATTAGGTAAACTCTACAAGTCCTTGTTGTTGTCATAGTTTCAAAGGTGGCAAATATAAGACTATAAAACATACAAGGGTACAAGCAACTAAAATGATAGGATGCATTCAATGCAAGAATAAGAGACATTCAATCTACAGACAAGAGGCATTTAGTCTGCTCTAAATAATGCCTTTTATCTTGCAATTTTACTCTATACTTCTTTTTAGCAACAATCAAGAAAATTCTAGGATTTTCTTGTAAAAACTTGTTGCCTAAGTATGCTCTTCTGTATGCATGTCATTGTTATCATTATGATTATTGTTCCTATGATTCTCATTTTGTTGAATGTTTATATTAGGTTTTAGAAATAGGTATAGAAAACACTAAATTAAACTCAAGAAATAATTGAAAAAATTCAAATCGTGTGTGTGTGTGTATATATATATATATATATATATATATGTGTGTGTGTGTATGTGTGTGTTTGAAAATACATCGATACATGTTTTGAGATAATAACTACAATTTATTTTTATCTTTAAAATATATTTATAAATTAACATTAATCAAAATACTTCAATGTTTATAATTGTTGAAATGTTTAATGATTTTGATCATCTCTAATCTTCCAAGTAATTTGTTGAAGTCTATATTTCTATGTAATAAGTGATATTGTTTTAGTTAATATTTTAAAAAAATAAAAAAATGAAAAAATAAAATCAACATTTGATTTAGAGTTTGGTTGTTATAGTTTTATGTTAAAATATTTCAACAAAGGTTTATTCGGTGCTAAAAATTTTATTTATAATTTTTTAATATTAAATAATTTATTTAAAATTAAATATACAAATAAAATTATTATTATTATTTAATATACTTTAATATAAAATAGAAGTATAAAAATATTTTCAAAAATATTTTAATAATATATATTTATCAACTTAAAATTATTAAAAGGTTATATTAGAGCTAAAAATAGATAAAGTATTATCCATATCTGTGATTAAATAAATAAAAACCAAATCTCTTATTTTGTATTTTTAATAATATTTTTTGAAGATGAAAATATAATATGTTTCTATTAAATTTATGAGAATATTAAATTGACTAAAGTAGATCTTAAATTAACCCAATTTTATTCTTATCATCTTGTACCTCATCATATATACTTTATCAATCCAAAGCAGGTTATCTTCTCTCATCTATTCCTTAATTTTGAATCTTCCAAGTTTATTTGTTCATTTACAATTATATTGTGAATACCTCATGCATGAGTGTTGCTGAAATAATTAATGCTTTTACTTTTTTGTGGCCTAATTAAAGAAATAAAATGTTGGAGTAGAGTGATTGATTGAAAAATTATTTGGATTGATTTAATATTCTTCTAATTTTTATTTATTTATTAAATTTATTAATTTTTTTTTATATAGCATTAAAATAAATATTCTTCTTATGTTTACTTAAGATTTGGAATATTTTTTAGAAAATGAATATCACCTTATTGTTCAAAGTCATCATTACTTTTGGTACTCTAATTATTTTTGTAAACACATCTAAATAAAAAAATTACATAATTCTTAAGACTTTTCTAAAAATAAATAAATTTTATTATTTTTCTTTTTTTCTTTTCTAAAGTATCACTAGTTTCTAATGTTATAATAATTTGTTCTTGATTTTTTAATACTAAAACACTACTAGTTTCTAATGTCATTGCAAGGTGTCATTGACTTTTTTGATACTATTGATATCTTTAAGATAAAAAGATTTATTTGTAAAGTTTTATGATATCCAATCAACAAAGAGCGTACTAATGTTTTAAAAAATATTTGATTTTGATACTTTTATACCATGAATAATCTAAAGATAAATAATTAAAGTCAATGTCTTGTTAAAGAGGATAATCAAAAGAGCAGTTAGACGAGTGCACATTACATGCCATAACAAAAATTTGGCTAGTAATAGAATCTATAAGCTAAATCTTCATTAAATAGATAAATTTCCTTCAAAAATTATTTAGATTTATAATTGCATATAGCTTTAAATACTATAAGTACACTCAAAATAATCATTTGAATAAAGAGTTAAAATAACAGTTCAAATATGACATATTACAATTAATAATAAATTTAACTATCTTTAAAAACATAAGTAATGGTTAAAAAGTATCATTAGCTGGTGGTTGCTGAACAAAACATAAAAACTTGAAATTTTGTATTTTATTTTATTTTGATCCAAATTTGACATTACTTGTTTGATTTTGAAATGAAATTTTGGATTACATTTTTAAAATTAAAAACACTATGATACATATATTTTAAATATAAGTATTATATATTAATGGTAGAAGGCAGCTCTCAATGGTCCAAAACTCTCCCAAAATAAACGACATTCATCCTCAGATGAATTTCATTCATCAATCGAACGGAAAGGATCAAGGTCGGCCGGGACGATCGGCCCAGGTCCCTCAGAAGCCCTGGTTGTGGCATCCATCACGGAACGAAGATCATTCGTCAATCGGACGGAATTGTTCAAGGTCGGCCGGGGCGGGCGGGGCCGACCGGCTCAGGTTCCAAACGCCCGCCCGCCCACCTCAGGACCCGTGGTGGTGTGGGTTGTCGCCGACCTGCTGCTGGGTCTACGCCATGGCCAGTTTCTGTGATTGCTCACAGCTTTGATCGAGCACAGGTAAGCTTTCATGGCTGTTATGGGCGCCTTATGGTGAGTAGCGATCGAGTCTGAGTGTAGAATGGGAGCGGAATCCATGGTTTTTTGGGTGATACATGGTTTGTTTGATCCTTGCAGTGGAGGAGTCCGTTCGGAGGTTTGGCTTGAAGGGAGTTTTTTTTGACATGGTGGTGACGAAGGTCGTCATCGTCGTTGTTTTACAGCGATTCTTGTCTGTTGGATTTCAGAAGAGTCTTCGCATTTAGTGAGGTTTGTGGGGGAGGGGTAGGCATGATGGAGGGCTTCGATGTGGAATGATGATAAGCGGGCGTTTTGAGCTCGAGATTTTATGTTGCTGAGTGTTTCGGATGTCAGATAGGATTTTCTTACGTTATGGGTGGCTCGAGGTTGAGAATTTTGGGAGGGTTCCGTGCGTTCCTTCGTGTTGTAGATGAGCAGGATGATATTGTAGTCCGATCCTTTTTGGCTTGCTTCATTGCGTCTTTGAGATAGTCCTTTTACTCTCCCTCGATCCTTTTTGCTGTTTTGAACTTTGATTTGATTTTTATTTTTATTCTTATTCTTCAACAATTGTTGGTCTTGTACAGGTTTTTGGCTCTTTTTGATCAATACTTTTTGTTCCTTGATTACTGTGCCAATCTTGCAGCTGGTCATTCCCACTGAATTACGTTCATCTTCTTGTGTAGCTTGCTGGTACAACATGATATCTTCATCATCGTTGGATATGAAATGCAGCCCACTTTCAATTTTGCAGAATTGAAGCGAACGCATTTAGGTTGGGCTTTCACAGTCAAGCACGATGTCGGGACAAAGTGATCAGACACAAAGCATCCCAGATTCTGTGATGGAAGGTGTTAACAGGATGCCTGCCTCTCAGACTGCTCCTACGTCAGAGTACGGGCCTCGCAACCGGTTCTTGACGAAGGACAAGACCGTTTACCAGCTCCTGGGTGGAGGCCGAGGTAGGACGGATGTAATTCTCTTGTTTCAGTGAATATTGCAAAATATACAAGAGTGCTTTACATTGTTTTGCACCGCATTTGTCAGTGGAGCTATGGTAGACCAAATCTAGGAATCCTTGGCTTCCCTGTGGATGACCTATTGATTCGATGCCTAACGGGATGCTGATCTGGCTTCCATGAATCAGGCTAACCATGTTAAAAAGGTCTTGTTCGCTAGTAAGGCTACGAAGCTGAGAAGTTCGGAACCTAAGTTTATCACAAGACTTTTGAAGTGTTTTTTCTTTTAATTGATTCTAGTCTCTTATCGAATGGTCCGTTTACTGGCGTTCCATGGATTAATTTGTTGTTGCTTGGACGTAGCTGCTGATTCGGCTCTGTGGAGAGATAAGTATCTCTCCGGTGGAACTTTGTTTGGATCCACAGCCATCTGGTACCTTCTAGAGAAATCTGGCTACACATTTGTTACGCTGACGTGCAACATCCTTATGTGCGTGATCGTCTTGCTCTTTGTCTGGTCGAGCATTGCCGCGCTTCTTCACAGGTACTTAACTAAAACACCATGTTTGTCAGTTAATTCGTCCCTTGCCGTACAACGTATAACATGTGCACCATGTACACCGCGATTGTTTTAGCTATATTTTTTCTGGGGGTCTAGACGGCGTCCCTGACTAAATCAATAACTCTTTTTACCTCTTTGTGTATTGGTTAACGGTACTTTGGGTTACGTTTGGGATTCGTGTCTCCTGGTTGAGAACGACCACTATAGCTACGGAATGATGTGTTTTTGCTGTCAATGTGATCAGGGCTGGTCCACCGGTACCGGAGCTGTCTCTCTCCGAAAGTTTTGTTATGAACACCGCTAATCTCATCCGGATTGAAGTTAACAAGGCTTTGCACATCGCTCGTACCGTTGCGCTTGGAAAGGACTTCAAGCTGTTTTTATTGGTAAGTGCTTGGCACGTTAGTAGTGAACTGGGCTTTCAAGCGCGAGGTCTTGTCGTGGACGTCGGGTATGGTTTGTGGTAGGTCTTCATTTTTCCGACCACGCTGCTTGAGGGTACTCGTGCGATCGACCGGTGTTGTTTGTATAGTGCGTGCATTAGCATTGGATACTTGGTGAGGGTGTGTGCAAGAGTTAAAATGTCTTTAATGAGAGTGCCTTTTTGTGTGATGTGTTCACAAGGGCACGGATGCAGAGGTTGTGAGCACTTTGATGAATGGTTGACGTTGCCTTGCAGGTGGTAGCTTCCTTGTATGTTGTGTCGATTGTCGGCTCCTGGTTCAACTTGCTAACCTGCGTGTGGATTGGTAAGATGGGGTGCTCCTTCGCAGCGACTCTGAGACGTCGTAGTATTTATATATGCATTTTTTTGCGATTGTTACTGATGTTTGATGCAATATCAGATAGGATGGTTGTCAGTCTTCTGCGGGAATGGTGGCGGGAGAATCGTAGTAGATTGACACATCATGCGCCTAGATGTGTTTGGTTTGTGGGCGTTGGGGAGCGGAATGTGAGTGAAGGCGTCTTGGTGTGCAGATGAATTGACACGATGGTTTTGGTACAGGCATTGTGTGGTTTCACGTGGTTCCGTTCATCTTCGACAAGTACGAGGATGTGATCGATCACCATGCACAGAAGGCATCGGAAGCAGCGAGCGTGCAGTACAGGAAGCTGGACGACGCGATCTTACGCAAGATCCCGAGAGTCCCGTCAATGAAGAAGAGGATGTAGGGTGGCAGAAGGTGTGCACATGAATGGGTGGGGAGTGGGGTGGGGAGCATCCAAGTGGTGGAAGGTGGTGTATATACGTAAATAGCTGGCGAGCAGCAAGATGTGGGCGGATGCGTGATGTTTGGATGTATGGATCTCTTGGGATGGCCATGTGCAGCTTAGTAGAGGAAGCGAAGGGATAAAACATGGCGTACGAATATATAGCTATATCCAGTCTTTTGAGACGTGGGTTGTGGACAATTTTTTCTACGAATTGAAACTACATATTATTGGAGTTGGAAAGAAACGTCTGGGTGGAAGTTGGAACTTCTGGTGAATGTGGGCATGAAAGCTTTCGGACCAAGCGATGTTTTTAATCACGAATATGCAGCGCAATCTACGTTCCCAATATAGTCTAGCGTCGAAGACTATCTAGTATGTTGTACGTTGGTCGTGCAAGCAACTTGTACACTAGTAAGATATGATTGTTTATACTTTGTCCACACTAAATTTCTTTTATTCTGGATGGAAAGATCATAATGTTTCTACACCATCGAGCATGTGTACTTGATTCACTCATCCTTTTATTAACAAAAGTTCGCTGGGTGGAAGAGGAAGGCTCAGACCCCACTGACTTCACTTAGTTCACATATGAATTTTCACGACTGACTACTCCACGACGAATCAACCACTTAAGATACTGCAGGTGTGATTTTCTCAGAAATAGGAATATCCAGGCGAAGGCACCACCAGTGACTGACACCACGGCGTAAGCACGATTTCCGTATTCGCGAATGTAGGGCCCAAATTCTCTGGGCCTGGACTCAAAAACAGCCCAACTCTCGGAGCTTGTCGGAACTTCAATTTGGAACCAACTCATCTGCCTCGTTATGTACAGGCTGGATCCGTTGAAGATTCAAACTCCTCCACCGAAGCTTCTGTCAGTGAGACACAGGATCTCGGGTTCAAGTTGTGGGAGAAATGTCAACAGAGGGCAGGAGCACGGCCGGCAGGCAGGAAACAACGTCAAGAGATGAGTTGTAGCAGCCAATTTGCAGGATGAGGAAGGTCGTGAGCGGCTCATTCAGTCGTTCGACGTTGGATCACAGAGCGTGAGGGTTGTTGTTGCGGTATCTGAATTGTTCGCAAGGATTGTATAAGTCTGGGCTCGATTCCGTGGGTGGTAAAGCCGCCGATCAGGATGACCTGAAGCTTCTCGCAATCCCTCCATCGCTCAATCAGCCTCGTCTTGTCCTGACGTCGTCAACGCTCTTCTGGCTCCTTCGAGGGACACTATTCCGTAGTCCAAGATTTGACTGTGTGAAAAAGGCTTTTTTTCAGCCGGCCATGTGAATAGGGATTGTTTTGGGGAGCTGTGTGAAAAGGGATCTATTCCGGGAGCTGTTTGAAAAGGGATCTATTCCGGGACCAGTGTGAAAAAGGCGTGCTCTTGGAGAGTATTGTGAAACTTCTCAAATTTATGGAAAATAAACTTAAAAGAAAGAAAAAAAATCGAATTGAAAAGATACGAATAAAGTGAAAATAAGAATAAATGGATATTATATTCATAATTATTTTAAAAAGAAAGAAAGAATGGGTTTCATTTAAGATATTTTGACATGATTTTGTTAACACATAACATGACTTTATGTTTTTTCAATTAATATTTATTGTTTGGTGAATTGTGCAAGTAAAGTAAATCTCAATGATTACATATATGTATATAAACTCCTTATATAATTATTTTAATTAAAATTCTAGTACTCTAAAAGTTGTTATTTTTATGATTTCATAAAAACCTAAAGTGTTATAGAAATCCTAAGAACTAAAAAAGAGAGGTTTAATAAGCCAAACTACTGGTTGTAAAAGATTTAAATGATATTATTTTTCAAATATTTTTCATTTGATTTTTACTGTAGAGTTTGAAACTAAAAAACTGATTTTCAAATACAATATTTTAAACTTAGTGATTGTTGTTTTTGTTGCATTCAAGCTTCGATATACCAAAGCAATTGAACTAATAGACGTAGGTTCGAACACGGGGAAAGACTGGTTATATAAATTGGGTCTATTAGTATCACAATTGACTATACTTTGGCTATTTGAAATCAATTATCAAACTACAAAACACCAAGGCTTACTACTTCCATCTTGATTCAATACATAATCCATTCTACGACTATCAATTCAACAATACTTCTATCAATCACAATTCTTTATAAGCAAATAATAAAAGCAAAGAAAACAAAGAGGTAGCATTAAGCTTATTCTCGCATAAGACTCTCATAGTCTGGCCCTCGGCTTACTATCCTCAACCTATTTATTCCTCCAAAAAGATGATCTCTCGGCCAGTGGATTCCAAAGGTTATGACCCTTTGAATTCTTAACCATTTATTCCACTAACAACCTATTATTACCAACTAAACTCCCTAACCATCAGTCTAATTCTCAAGGTTGTCAACAACCAACCAATAACTTATCACAAAGTTTATTTATCTATTCTACAGTGATGCATGCTAAATTTCATGTATAATTTACTCATTTGTAAATGAACTTATTCTTTGATGTTCTATCTATGTGTGGTTCTGTGTTTTATTTAAAGTAGAGAAAATGTAATATTTTATTTTACCTTTTTGATTTTTCTGTAATTTAATATAATTTAATTTTTTTGATATTATTTTGAAGTTTCCTGAATCAATTCTATTGATTTATTTTCAACTAACAATTATTGCTCCTATTTCAATATGCATACAAAAAATTATTCAATGTTTTTTTATGAACTTTTAAACATTATATGTTTACACTGCACTTCAATTTAAGGAATAATTAAACAAAAACATTTATTCAAAATACAATTAAGTTTGTTATGTTTATTTTGAACTTTTTAAATTGTATTTTATAGAAATTATGATAGCTTTCTTAATGGATGAAGTTGATTACTTTTAAAGATTTTTATTATTGTTTACTATATGAATATAGGTATAAATTAAAATGCACCCAACCAATCTTTTTGATTTTAGTTTTTTATACAATCTAAGTAGGACGTAAGGTTATTGATATAAATTTTTTTATTAGTAAACCACATTAATATATATATATATATATATATATATATATATATATATATATATTGAAAAGAAAATAAAATTGAGATCTTAATTTAAAATTTATAAATTAATAAATACACAAAAAATACATGTGGGAGTATTAATTATTTAAAATGATATAAAGAAAATAAAAATAAGTAGTTGAAATAAACACTTTATAGGTATATGGCTTAGTAAACTATGTTGAGGTACAATAAAAGCACACTTTGTTCTTGTTAAAAAAGAGAACAATATAAATTGAAAATTAAAATTTAATTAAAATGCTTTAAATATTTTTTTTATTCTTAAGAGTAATTCAATTTATTCTAAAATTAGAATAAATTAGAATAATTAGAATGAACAAGGGTGTTGAACTATTCTTTTGAACCTAATAATCAATAAATAAAATTTACAATACAAAGTTATATCAATAAAAAAAATTGATTGAAAAATGATTTTATAAATAAAGCTTTAGATTGAAAAGTTTTATCATACATCAATACAATTATGCCTTAATTAGGCACATTGCTCTCATTTTAAGTGAGGTAATTTTTGGACTAAAACTATTATGAATTTCCTTTAACATAGCCTTGATGTGAAGAGTTAATCAACTAGTTATTTATAATCTACTAATCTATAAGAGTCAATGTAATAGTTAGACTAGCAACTTCCAATAATCTAATCTTTAGACTCCTTATTTCATTGCATTAAAACTTGTATTTGTTTTATGATTTTCAAACGTATCTTAAGTTTTTTTTTATACATATCTATCTTCAAATTTTAACAAAATAATATAATAAAATATTTATTAATATTAATATTGCATATTGAAAAAAAAAATAGATTTAAAAAGAAAAAGTAGAGAATAAATAACATATTTAAATAATTAAATATTAATTTTTGTCTAAGAGCTCAAATAAATATTAGATAATAGATTTTTATCAAATTTTGCAGCTATTGAATTTATAAAGTTTTAGTGTAGTAATGTTTTCTTTACTTTCAAAAATAATATTCTAAGTTTGTTATTAGTGATTTCAATAAATAAAATAATTAGATATTTTGATAAATAAGTTAATAATATAATTATTCAAATAAAAACTTTATACTTATTAAAATCTTGATTAGTGAATCTTAGTACCTTGTTTAAGAATTAAAAATTCTAAATACAACCAATAAGGTTTTTTTCTAACAAAATATGGATTTTAAGTTAAAATATCGTTATATTGAAGTATAATCCTTGCTCACAAATAATCATCATTGTCATAGATGTTAATATTGCTACCAACTAGGTTGATGAAATGGTTTTTAAAAACCACAAATTACATAATTTATAATATACACTAAAGAGAGAAAAATATATATATATATATATATATATATATATATATATATATATATATTCAATACTAAAAGTCATTAATAAAAATAAAGTATTTTTTTTATTTAAAAAATAATATTGTAGAATTATGAAGATAAAATAATATATATGTGTCATGGACATATGCATATAAGCCAATAATTACATATATAAATAGATGGAAGTAAGTAAAAGTAGGTAAAAGTAAGTAAATCCTATAGTATTTAATATGGAAGCTTCCTAGAAGCTTCATAGACATTGCTTTGATTTTGTAGGTGTCTTTAATTGACTTTTTGGGATTAGAAACGTAGTGAACAAGTTGGCCATGTGCCACACATGTTGATAGCTTGAAGACTAAGCTAACTATGTGGCCCACACATAGAAAAACTTACTTTGTAAATCTAGGCATGTGTCTTATAAAGTCAACACATATTGGAGGTCCTATAGAATGTTGCCACATAGCTCCTAGTAAGATAGTATATATAGAGACAAGAGTGAAGCCTTCTTCATTCTTATCAACTCCTTTCTTGCTTCCAGTCTAATTTCAAGGATCTCTAATTTTCTTGGCTTTTTGCAATAGCTATTCTAATTTCTTTCTCAATATACATATCAAGTTGTTTCTATTTTTTCATCTTTCTATGAGAGAAGTCTCACTCGTTTATTTGTCTTTATCATGTTCATGTCCTTGACAGATTGACTAGAATACACTTACAATATCAGAGCTTTGTCTAATCTTGATTAAGAGTGGATTACTCTTTTTTCTTGATAAGACACAAGCATATTAGAAGTTGCGGATTACCCTCTTCTAAACTGATATTGTCCTTAGTATTTTCTTTGTTCTCAAGTCCTCTCTTCTATTTATCTTGAGCGATATTAGACATCTTCTCTTTTTTAAGTATTATCATGGCAGAACTTGCTGAAATGAAGAGTGCAATGGCACAAATGCAAGATCAATTGAGGAAGTTAATGCTTGCGATGCATCAACTCAATTTACTACCACAAGGAGCAATAAGATTGGCAATAAGTGAAGATATATAAATGATTGGAGCAGCTTCAACATCTGCATCAAATCATGTTTCTTCTCCTATAGTGGAACGCCCTTACAGTGTTAGAGAACCAAGAATTATCCTACCCAAGAAGTTTGATGGCACCAGATCAAAGTTTTGAGGATTTATGAATCAAGTACAACTTATGATTGAACTTCAGTCCCAAAGCTATCGAATTTCAGAATCGCAAGTTAGATTCATTGGTACGCTTCTTTCAGGTTCAGCATTATCATGGTTTTCATCTTTTCTTGAATGACGAGATCCAATATTGGATAATCTAGAGATTTTTTTGGCAGAGTTTTGATCCATGTATGGAGAACATGATGCAATTCCTGTTGTAACCAATAAGATCCGTATTTTATAACAAAGCAATTGATCAGTAAGGATGTATGCTTTACAATTTCAACAACTTGCAACTAATATCAAGTGGGATGATACTGCACTTATTAGCCAATTTTTCTATGGATTACAATATGAGGTAAAAAAATTAATGCTCAACTTACTTAATCCTTAAACATTGAGTCAAACAATTGAATTTCCTATGAAGTACAATAATCGCCTTTTTGAATTTCGATCTGAGAATCGTATAAGTGGACCTCAACATTACTATAATTCAATAGCAACAACAACAACTCTTCAATACATATATTCAAAAGTAGAGGATATACAAATTAATGCAGTACATTTCAAATCTCTTAGTGAGGAAGAAAAGACTCGTCGTCATCAGGAAGGA
Source organism: Physcomitrium patens (assembly GCF_059467195.1). Lineage (NCBI taxonomy): Eukaryota > Viridiplantae > Streptophyta > Bryopsida > Funariales > Funariaceae > Physcomitrium > Physcomitrium patens. The sequence goes on along the minus strand of NC_143422.1, from coordinate 15,252,871 downwards.
TTGTGCTTATATTATGGAGAACCTAAGCACACTACTCAACATTGCTCAAAGAAGCGACGCAACCATAAAATGAGGAGTACAACGATCAAAGGAGATAGCATGTCAGAAAACGAATATGTCCAACTACAATAGGGACTGTGTGATTGGAACCTTATACAACGCCTAGTAAAGGTCTTATCTTTTCCTCAGAACCCTCTCCATGTTTTACGATAAATGTTATTGTAGGATCTTAACATGTCAAAGCCTTTGCCTTGCTAGATTCAGGAGCCTCAGCATATTTCTTAGATGAAAAATTTGCTAAAAGATATAACATATTTTTAGTAAAGAAAACTAAACCTGTTCATGTAGAAGTCATAGATAGTCGTCTGTTATCTTCAAGAGATGTTACTCATGAAATCCTTCCTATAGAAATAACAACTAATGATCATAGTAGCTTTGTAATATTAAATATCATTAGATCTCCTTCTAATCTAGTTATTTTAGGCTTATCATGGTTAAAAAAATATAATCCTAAAATAGATTGGACTTCTTGTAGTCTTCACTTTTCTGAAAGTATAACTCAGAGTGTAGTTAATTAAGTAGAAAGTCATAAGTTTAGTATAATTAAACCTATATTTGTAGGTGCAAGTACTTTCTTGCATGTTGCAAAAGAAGGATTACATTGTGTTATTTATGCCACACCTGTTTCTACTCTTGAAAAGACTTCAAGTGGCATTCTAAGCCAATATTAAGATTTTTAAGATGTATTTGAGAAAAAAATGTGGATATTCTTCCAGAACATCGTTCCTATGACTCCTCAATTGACCTTCAAGAAGGAGCACAACCGCCATTTGGACCAATCTATAATTTATCTCAAAAAGAGTTGGCTGAACTCAAAGAGTATAATGAAGAAAATTTGGCCAAGAACTTCATATGCCATTCCAAATCTCCAATAGGAGCTCCAATTTTATTTGTAAAGAAAAAAGATGGATCATTGCAAATGTGTGTTGATTATCGAGGACTCAACAAAATCACTATCAAAAACAGGTACCCACTACCTTTGATATTTGGACTTCTTGATGAGTTGAATCAAGCTAAGATCTATACAAAAATAGATCTATGAAGAGCATACAATTTGATACACATCAAAGAAAGAGATGAATGGAAGACTGCATTTGGAACAAGGTATGGATATTTTGAATACAACATCATGCCTTTTGGACTTACAAATGCACCAACAGTATTTCAACATCTAATGAATGATGTCTTTTGGGAGTTTTTAGATGATTTTATTGTATGTTATCTAGATGACATCTTAATCTATTCTAAGAACTTAGAAGAACATGAACTTCATGTTTACCAAGTATTACAAAAATTAAGAGATGTAGGACTCTATGCCAAGATAGAAAAGTCTGTATTTCACACTACTCAAGTCGACTTCTTAGTATACATCATTTCAAATGATGGACTTATGATGGATCCTAAGAAAGTTCAAACTATTATGGATTGGAAGATCCAAAAAATGGTAAGAGATGTCCAATGTTTTTTAGGATTTGTCAACTAATATCGGATCTTCATCAAAGACTTTTCTCAAGTTGCAGCTCCACTTACACGTTTGACTTGCAAAGACAAACTTCAATGGAATTAAGAAGGAAAAGTAGCATTTGAAGCTTTGAAGACAACCTTTGTTTCTGTACCAATCTTATATTGCGTTGATTTTTTTAAGCTATTTTTTATGGAAACAGACTCATCAAACTTTGCTTTGGGAATAGATAATAAACTTCATCCAATAGCTTTTCATTCTAGAAAATTTTCAGCAGCCGAGATCAATTACGAGATCCACGAGAAAGAACTTCTTGCAATCGTCGATTCGTTTCAAGATTGGTGCCATTATCTAAAAGGTGCTTCTGGCCCACTCACAATGTATACAGATCACAAGAATCTTGAATATTTTATGTTAGTACATGTTTTGAATTGTCGCCAAGCCCGTTGAACTATGTCTTTGTGAAGATTCGAATTCAAGATCACTTATCAACTAGGAAAACAACAAGGTTTGTTAGATGCACTCTCTAGACGATCTTACCTTGCAGCAAAGGAAGGAGATGCTGCTTTTGATCAACAACAAACAATTCTCTTCAAGCCAAAGCATCTTTATCTTCGAGTAATGAAATCAACATTAACTATTGATTCAACTTTCATTGAGCAAGTTCAGTCAAGTATGTCTTCTGATCCTCTTATTCGTGATATGAAGAAAAATCCTACAAAGTCTTATGATACTTCCAAGTTTGAATTCAAGAAGAATCTATTATATTTTGAGGGACGCCTATATATTCCAAAAGATGAAGCTGATTATGTGTTCTTCAAGGTCATCATGACTTTCCAGCAGCAGGTCATTTTGGGTACAATATAACTTTAGAACTAATATCCAGGGACTTTTGGTGGCCACAAATGTAGAAAGCATTCAAAGATTTTGTACAATCTTGTGATATTTGTTCGAGATGAAAAAATCCTCGTCATCGACCTTACGGACTTTTGCAGCCATTACCCATTCTAGAACAACCATAGTCTTCTATTTCTATGGATTTCATCACGGATCTTTGAATCTCAAGTTTTTATGACTCTATATTCGTGATAGTAGATCGTTTTACCAAGATGGCACATTTTGTACCATGTACAAACTCTATCACAGTGAAGAAACAACTAAGCTCTTTCTTAACAATATCTATCGCTATCATGGATTATCCAAGGATATTATATCAGATAAAGGAACTCAATTTGTATCAAGATTATAACGGACTCTATTCAAGATTCTTAAAGTGGATATAAAACTATCTTCGATATTCCATCCTGAAATTGATGGACAAACGGAGCGTGTTAATCAAGTTTTGGAGCAATATTTAAGATGTACCATTAACTACCAATAAGATGATTGGACAACTCTTTAGCCATTGACAGAATTTGCTTATAATAATACGGTATATTCTTCTACAAAATAAACATCTTTCTTTAATAATTATGGTTATTATCTATGACTCGATACTTTTGACTTTTCAAAAGTTGATAATCCTATTGCAGAAGATTTGGCAATTCATTCATCAAAGCTACATGCAACAATGAAGGCGCAGTTAAAAGAGGCTCAAGAACAACAAAAGATCAATGCAGATGTCTATCAAAAGGAACAACCACCATTCTTCTTGGGTGATAAGGTATGGCTACTTCGTCGCAATATCAAGACCACTCATCCTTGTAACAAGTTTGACTATTGAAGGCTGAGACCATTTTCTATTTTTGTACAAATCAATCCAGTTGCATATCATTTACATCTACCTGAGTTAATGAAAATCCATCCAGTATTCCACATGTCTCTTCTTGAACCATACAAGATAGTGGACATACCAAGAAGACGACAAGCTCCACATCCTTCTATAGAAGTGGACAATAATGAAAAGTTTGAAGTAGAAGAAGTCTTAGATTCAAGGCGGCGTCGAAATAAATTGGAATATCTTGTCCATTGGCGCGGATATGATATTAGTGAATGCACATAGGAGCCAATAATGAATCTTGCAAATGCAGCAAAGGCGGTGGAGGCTTTTCATCGATGACATCCATCAAAATCAAGATGAAAACCTTCTTTATAAAAGAAACAATATCTAGGCAAGATAACATTCTATTTTCAATCCTTGTTTGTAGCTTCTTTGTAGTTGTGACGCTCAGGAGATGGAGAACCAACAACTAGTGGATTCGACTCAAGAGCCTTCATTTGTTGACCTGTCGGATAAGACATTACGATTGTCACAACCTTCAAGACGACGCAATCGAGATGAAGATCTTCAAGAACGAATAGATGGCAAGATACAATGCATTTGGTATCACAATTTGGGAAGGGACTCCCGATGTTTGGTGATTTTACTAAAGGTAGGAACAACTCCTCATGGTGTTCCAAATGTTTTATTTGAAGGAAGTTATGAAGGCCTAAACAATGATCAAATAATTGGGTGGTCTTCCCGCTTTGGTATAGGACACTACCAATGATTGAGAGGCCCTATCAATCATCTTCGAAGAGAACAAAGATCAGAGTACATGGCGAATACAATTCGTCGCATCATAGATTTCTTCAACATATGACTACCGCTCTTCATGGAACTCGTCTCGAGAAGGGAGGGTAATATCATGGACATATGCATGTAAGCCAATAATTACATATATAAATAAGTAGAAGTAAGTACAAGTAGGTAAAAGTAAGTTAATTCTATAGTATTTGATATGGAAGTTTTCTAGAAGCTTCATAAACATTACTTTGACTTTATAGGTGTCTTTAATTGACTTTTTGGGATTAGAAACGTGGTGAACAAGTTGGCCATGTGCCACACATGTTGTTAACTTGAAGACCAAGCTAACTATGTGGACCACATGTACAAAAACTTGCCTTGTAAGACAAGGCATGTGTCCTACAAAGTCAATATATATTGGAGGTCCTATAGAATGTCGCCACATAGCCCCTAGTAAGATAGTATATATATAGACAAGAGTGAAGCCTTCTTCACTCTTATCAATTCCTTTCTTGTTTCGAGTCTAGTTTCAAGGATCTCTACTTTTCTTGGCTTTTGGCAATAGTCATTCTTGTTTCTTTCTTAAATACATATCAAGTTATTTCTATTTTGTCATCTTTCTTTGAGAAAAGTCTCACTTGTTTATTTGTCTTTATTATGTTCTTGTCCTTGACAATATGTCTTTAAAGAGCTCAAGGTATAATTGGGGTCAAAACCCAATACTATTAGTGTTACGACTCACTAATAGTTTTGTCCTAAAGTTTTATCTTTTATTTTTTCAATACAAAAACGCTTAAATAATTTAAGCAATGTAGATGATTGTGACAAAGTAAAAGAAAGATATATAATATATATTTATAATTGATGATTATTTTTAGGCTGCTATTTTTGGATATAACAAATGAGAAACAATTTTTTTGTCACTTTTTTATTATCTATTTTGTGGTGTATATACTTGCATACAGTATAAATTTTATTAGACAATATTTACTTCTTCAGTTACATGCAAAAGTAAATTCAAAGTGTCCGTATCAATTTTGATTTGTTTCACTGTTTTACAAAAGTAAGAATCTAATTTGTAATTGGTTTACATGGAGAATTTGAGCATGAGAGTACATGTCCAGAAAAGATTTTGTTGGAATAAGTATCACTGGATTTCATGACTGTTGATTTGTTAGTTTTGAATTTGTATGCTATGACCAATTCATGTAGATTTCATGTTACGATTTAAGTGCTAGAAGTCGAAGTATATTTCACGGTCTTGTAGTTGCGCTTGCTGACATTGAACAGACGCCTTTTTCTGTGTAGGAAGAGGGTTTTAATTTTCAAGAACAGAAATTCGTTTTAATTTCTCTTCGTTTGAAGATTTTCAGAGGTGAATTTTAATGTGAATTTCAATAAGCGGTACATCTTTTCTTTTTGCTACAAAAATCAGTAAAATACCCCTGCTCAATCATGAAATTACATAATTTTTGTTCAGTTAAAAATCGAGAGTTTGTCTTGCGGTTCTGAACAAACAAGCTACACATTTTCCACAAACTATTCATCCACTGCTGGTATTAAAGTTAAACAGACTAAGAATTGTCAGTTAACAAATTGTTACGGACAAGTGCTCATTAGTACACTACTAGAGATTAGTTGCATGCACATCGTCGCTATCTCCCAATTAAGGTAGGCAATCACAACCCAATCCGAGAGACTACACGGACAGAATTGGATTAAAAAAAGCGATTATTATGAAAGGAGTGGACTTTTCACATATTCTCTGGCTTCACATCATTTCACTCCTGTGCATGAACACAAAAAAGGTTCCTTTCCGACATGCACGAGACATCGACTAATTACTCGGAATCACTGAGCAGATTACATTACAAAAGGTGCATTAAAACTTGTGTATAGACATCAACCAAAACTGAGAGAGAGAGAGAGAGAGAGAGAGCAGAATTACGATGTGCTTCCTTCTACTCGACCTGAGCGTAGAAAATACCCTCAATCTTCACCTCCTTGGGAGCCTTGGAACCCAAGTCAGTGTCCGATGGCTGAATGCTCTCGAAGGTTCCAGCAATCTCACCAGTCTCAACGTTAGACTTAGCAATGCTAAAGGTGATGTTTCCATTCAAAGCAGCGGTGTTCTTCTCATTCTCCTTCGCAAGCTCTTCCTCATCACCAGCTCCTCCGGCAGGAAGTGCCACGGCGTTATCGTATCCGGTAGATCCACCCCTGCCCTTGGGGTCCAAGAAAGACGATCCTCTGTATGAGGGCACCAAATAGGATCCACCGAATGCCTCAGGCTTTCCAGTTGCAACCAACTCCTTGATGGTGAAGAGGAAAGGAACCCTCTCGCCCCCTGGGAGTTGCACAGTCACGGCAGCGTAGTCGATGCCATCCTTCTCCTCAAACTTCAGATTGCCGTTGCTGATGGTCAATGGACCCTCAATCTCGTCCAAGGTGTAAGTCAAGCGGGTCATCAGCTTGGTAGGCTGGTAGTCCTCGCCACCTTGCTTGAACTGGGACTCAGCCTTGACAGTGAAGGAGGTGGGCTCGAGACACAGCTTCTTCATCTGGTAGTTGCCATCCTTTAAGTTGAACTTGTCGGAACCCTCGGCAACAATGGGGCACTGGTTGGCTGTTCCTGAGCCCTTCACGTCCAAGTAGGTCTGGGCGTTGATCTCGTCGAAGGTCAACCTTTGTGGCACTCCCTCAGCAAAGGAAGCCTGAGCACATGATATCGGGAGTATGAGTAACAAGAGTAACAATATCGCCAACGGCAAGTTGTACAACCCCATAAGTTTCAGAATGGAAGAAAAAACCAGCATTGAGATACTCGAAAACACTGAAAATTATATTCAACTATGATTATTGCCCCAATCTGACCACTCTTTTGCAAAAATCTGGGCGGTGTGACGTAGAAATAATAGTTAATTAACCCTGATACTCCCTCAGCGCGCAGTGATCCAACTAGTAAACGAGTTCTCTTCGTGGAATGAGAAAAGAGAATGCATTAAATAGTAGGATACGGAAGAGATCTCACCCCAGCAACGAGAGCAGACGATGCCAAGACGATGGCAGCAGCCTTGGCGCTGTCCACGACGCTCTTCACATTCTCACCTAAGCTGCAGGAGACGCGGGCGGCGGAGGGCTTGAGGCCGAAGGCGTTGTTTACAGAGGTCGACCTAACAGCGGAGGTCTTCTCGAGCTTGGTGGTCGAGGCCAATGAGGCAGCGACCTTGCACCCAACGGAGGCAACTGAGGCTGCCATGACTGCAGGTAACACTCCCCACCCCGCTCACAAATTGGGTACCCTCAGACGAGAGCAAGGATTGTGCACAAAAGGGGAAAAATTGCGACTGCTGCGCACACGTCTCCAGTCACACACAACGACGAGATGAAATACACCTTGCGCACCAATGGCTACGGTTATGGGTAGAGAGCCTTGGAGTTGGGTTGCGGAACAAGAGCCAGGAGCCTTGCAGGAGCGGATAAGGGGAGGGGATTGGGCATTGGTGGCGCAGGGGATAAGCCCACCAATTGGAAAAAGCGAAACTCGCTGTGGACCATGGGATTCTAACTCCCCCCTGTGACGAAAAAGACGACGACGCGCCCGCTTGTGGGGCCATCGCTGCCCGTATCTGTGGTTCCAATTAGAAACCCGCTCCATTCTTCCACCGGATAGAATCTGCGAATTTTCACTTTGTGATGCGCGCTACGGGGGAGTGGAACCCCATCGGCCGCGCTCAATCCCTTATTCTTCACGGATCGCTTCCTCTTGTGCAATTGTTTCACTGTGTGATTGCAATTTGGGAATTAATCCTCAATCGTTTTCCGTCGTGAACGATGAATGCTTTCCCATGGCTCGACGAAAAGCAGGGTGCTACAATCCTCTTCATTAAGGATTGTGGGTGTGTGTGTGGGAGCTAACAGTATTGAATTGGTTGGGACTGGGTGGCTAATCAAGGAAATGTTGAGGATGCGAAACGCTATTTGGTATGTGAATTGAAAAATGTTGGGGGCATTTTTCAATTCTATGGCTCAGCAGCTTGTTCTCGGTCTACGCTGCTCAATGGAAGCAGTTAAAGGTAAATTCGATTAAAAGGTGCAACAGTAAATAATCTATTTAATCAACATCGCACCAAAGCCATTGTTGGGGTGGAGAAAAAGTGCTGGGTGTGACTTTTGTGCACATGTGAAAGGTGTTAGTTTTTGTACAGCACAGAGGAGTAAAAAAGAGTTGTGTTTCTGGAGGTTGTGAGCCCAAATGGAAAAGGGTTTTTAGTATTTAAAGGGACTACACAATAGTTCAGAGATGAGACAAACTGTTTTCCTTCACGGTTTGTGATAACCTGGTACAAGTTGGACGAACTATTATCTTAAACCTCATTGATTACGCTCTTCTACTTAACCTCGTACAGCTGACTGATGGAATTTCACTGCGTTGAGGGCAGTGTTTCAGACTGCAAAGATCAAATAGCATCAGAAGCCTTTAGTTTTTAAGTATTCACATGAATGAAAAAAAAAATTAAAAAAAAATTAAAAAAATAAAAAATAGTTACAATCATATAAAACGCAATTCTAATGCATTACGACCCATGCTGAAAGGGTCGTATATTCATTCGGAACAGAGATAGCTGTAAAGAACAGAACAAAATCCAGAAGAACTCTTAAGGTAAAGAATGATTTCTTTTCCTGATTCTTGGCAGATCACTTCAAATAACCTTCTCCCCAACGATCTACACAAAAGAAAGATTTCTACTAGTAAGCCTCCTTGCATCAACTTGTTTAATCTTGGTTCGACATCAATATCTACGCTTGACTGATAGCCCTGGTAAAATAGAAGCTCTTAAAAACTTGTTCACCACCCCAAATAATTCAACTACCAGTGACAAAGTTCACAGTTTGAGATGTTAAACTTACCTTAACAGCAGTGCAAGCCCGTAGAAACTGTACAACAGCAGCTTGACAATCAGTTTTGCCGTTGATCACAGTCAAATGCTTCAATTCTATCAACAAAAACATTGTACCCTTCCATTTGCGATCAGTATCTCCATACCTGGACAAAATCGACGCTCCATGTTATTCACATGAGTTTAGTAAGTATAAGCAAAATCAGTGATATTGTTCAACGTTTCAAAACTTCGTTGACCGCAAGACCTCAAATAATCACAACCAGACTTCCCATTCCTCAAGCACTAAAATCCACAATACATATGATACCTCAAACTTCTCAGTATCGTCTTTTCCTTCACTAAAAGCAACTGAGTAAGTCTAGCAGCTTGTTTACCTCGGGGAGTTTGTAAATGCCATTACAACTCCAATTAAAAGTGAAGGCTCACTAAAGCTTCCAACCTCGACATTGTGCAATATCCCAACCCTCCATTGCTTGGAACCATCTGTCAGAAAAAAAACAATAAAATAATAAATAATAAATAAAAAGCAAATCCTAAAAATCAAATCTCTTTCCCACCTAAGAATTATAGCGAGGCTTGCCTTCTTCAGATAGAAAATTTTCAGGGATGTCCGTGCGTAGGTTGATGGTATCGTAATGCACACCCACTTCCAGCCCTGGAAGACCCTCGTTCATAGCTTCGACTGCAGCATTTACAACCTGAAAATAAATTATCACCTAAATATCGCTCTTCTTCTAAACGCTGGTGTAATATTAATGCCGGGGTGGAAAAGTCACCTTTGAGCTCCTACCCATTACCGTTAACAGCAACACAGGAGGATAAAAAATGAATTTCATAGGTTAAAAACTATCATAACAATTCTGGCTTGCAGTCCTGCACGACAAACGATTATAACAAGCATTTCCTAGAATATAACTTTAGGCTAAGACAAGGTCTCACTGGGGACCTAACAAGAAAATCACAAATAACGTGGTCCAATCAATCCAAATAAGACAGATATTGGTAATAAAACCGCCAGATATCCACACTGCTCAAAACAAGACATTTTTCAAAATTGAGCATTGGAAGTCCTGGCTCAAGTCTTCTGTCCACGCTTCTCACACCCCCCCCCCCCCCCCCCCGTCTCCTGTGTAGGGTACAAGTTCAAAACGAGGAAAGGCGCCTTTGCAGTGAGAAGATTATATCGATAGATAAGCAACCCTTACACACACTTCAAATTTCAGATACAAACAGGTGAAACAGTCATCCCACGTACTCGGGACGACGATGTAAGTCTCATGAATCAAGGCCTGTCATATACAAGAGATATCACGAAAAGAAAAGTCCCTTTCTCTACTTCACTGTCATTAACAGCCTTATATTCCATGTTTTTAAGAGCGAGCTCAACCCTAAAACCTTTCAGATTGACTGGACCTCCACTGCCATTGCTTGAACATCTTTCAGCGACTTCCTCCCAGGCAGAAGACAGTCCAGGACGAACAATACACTCGACGAATCCCTGTAGGAGAGAAGATCTCATTTGAAAACGAAGACAAAACCCACATTGGCTTGATATCCCAGTGATAGCGGATCAATTTTATCATCCTCAAATGAAGTTTAGCAAAGCATGGGATTCCGAGTGCCCTGTATAGGATAGCAGCGAATTCAGTGTAGATATGGTGAAACTCGAAAACGTCGGCCTGTTTCTTCTTTTTACCAGAACTGAGAGATATAGAAAACCTTGCAATATATGGCACCTTTGAAAAACATTTGACAAGGGCCTTCTAACTGCGCCTTAAACCCAGATGTGAGGTCTGGCGGTTATTCCCTTTTGCTCGACATTGATAATGTAAACTCTTCAGAATACGAGCTGGACGAGTGTTGCAAGGTTACAATACTTGAGCGAACTAGCGAAGATACGCTGCGATGATGATGCAAAGTGTAACAATTCCAAATAAAATAAAGATTTCTCAGAATTTCTAAACTACAACGTGAACCATCAGCAGATCTCCCGATCACGTAAACCACCCACTGCCGTCTAAACAATACCGTCACTCTGCTCGCGTTGAGATTCAGCATTTCATCTACAGGCGCGCCAGGATTTCCACGACGTAATTTCTTACAAAAACACTTCAGTTGCATCAAAATCATCACGAATACAAGAAGAAAAAGCTCAACTGAAATAGCACCCGACCAGGAGGAGCAGCGAAGGGCCCACCGACTTGGGTCGCACAAAGACGTTCACATTCTTCGGTGGACCCACGGCTTGCAGCACCACCGACGCCACCGGATACTACCAAAGGGAGCCCATCACTGGCCCCCCCTCAGAGCTTCTCTACAAAACGTGGCTCGCTAAATCTCTCCGACACACAAAACCTTCAGAGAGAAGAAGAGGAAACCCTAATTTTTAATTCATGACTACGATTCCTACGTCTGCACTTCTTGTTTCTCCTTCGTCACTCGAAACTTAAGCAAGCAAGCGGATGTGGACACAAGCCAGAGTTCAGCTGCGTGTGGTCTGCACATGCCGTCCTCAAACTCGACAAGTCCGACATGTACACGTAGAGCAGGTGCAAGTCTTACGCACTCCAGCTGCTACAGATCCTGATGGCTCACCAGACGTGAAGGCAATTTTGGAATGACGGCTTGAACATACGTTCTTACGTTTGTCTTGTGTCCAACATGTGTCAGTTCACAGCGAAAAAATACAATGGAATGGTAAATCAAACAACCTCGATTCTAGGTTGCTTTGTCATCTAAGATTCTGCGCAAATATTGATGAGAGTTTTCACAAATTAGCTGTGCGTGCACGTGAGACTTGCAACTGGAGCTAACGCAAGACTGTAAGTACTCGGAATTTAGTTGAGTCACTTGCAACCAGGAGCATGCCAACGCGAGCATGAAGTAATGTGGATGTGTGACTATCAGGTTCAAGCAGTTCTACATGCCAACAGCCATTTTTTTCTTGTTGTTGTGGGGAATTCCATTTCACGTCTGTGCACACTCCGACCAAGTTGCAAGACTGGTGAGGTCCGAGGGAACTTGGGAGGAAGAATCATTTTAGCTGCAACAACGGTGAGTTTTACACCTTAAAGTTTTTTGTTACAAGAATTCTGTTATATGTCAGCTAATATGGAAACAGTGAAGCAAAAAACAATAAATAAAAATCTAAAACCCTTCACAAACCAGCCCCTCAACATGCTGGATTGACAAGGCACACCTACTCAACCAATAGGTCAATTGAGCTCGGACTAATAAGATAGTTTATACACTTCCACCAAACTGGAAAGGCGGTATTGCGTTAGATGATTGCCGGTCCCGCCGTTGCTGCTTATACCATCGCACCCACAGAAAAAGTTCCAAAAAGATGAAGGCCACGAGTTCAATGATCAGGATGGCAATATACGAAACTCTGAAGTCCTTTTCGGCTTTAGCCATCCACAGACCCAGCAAGATGTTTACGGCAGCGAGGAAAAGCGCCATGCGGCCAAACCATGAGTGCATCCAGATCCAGTACTTGCGCCGCTTGGAATCCTTGTGTGGGCGATACAATAACGCACTCAACTGCAAGTACCAAGGTTTTCTTGGTGAGTGAAACCCATTAGACACAAACAATGACTACCATAGTAGGCTACTTTGTCCAAGAAAAGAAAAAGATTAAGTCATTTTCATGTACTGCAGGTAGAATTTACACGGTACCTGACCAAAGGCTACGACAGTGATAAAAATTCCAATCCACTTGTGGGCTGTGAGGTGATCATGCTGAAAATGGCTTAGTAGCTCAAACCCAGTGACTAGTCCTGCAATTATGCACGCAAATCCAACGAACTGAAACGCGATGTGGGTGTAAAACCAGGCCGGATCAAACGAACGCGCGTAGCGCGCAACCATGGCACCAATTGGCAAGAGTAAACCCCAGCCCAATATTTGCAGTGAAGCATGGATTTTGCTCTTCTTTGCCAATTTGGACGCAGTAGATTCTCCAGCCATGACACCTGCAGACAGAAGAGTTTGAAGCCAATATCATGCCCATGTCCTGCCGCAATACGAATTCAGATATATACACTCCTGAACACTAATGAAGTTCGACCTTAGAGGTCGAGCAAGGTGTGAGTGTGTGTATATGCGTGGAATTCAGAAACATGTACCTGTCACAAACTGTGCACTGAGGGAAATTCTATCGACATGTTGTGAAATCCCTTGGCCATCTAGTGAGGTGGGCCCGTATGCCATGAGAAAGAATCTGGACCCTGCAGTTGATTTGGCCAAGTTCAGCTGGAAGGAAACGTAAACTGTCCTGCCTTGGTCGTAGACTGCATCAGCAGGACCCCCTACAAAGCTTAGCCCTGATGCATCCTCGACCACTCCCGATGTTGACCTAGAATTGAGCTTGTACACCTTGACAATGGGTACTCCGGAGGACGATAATGTAGCTATCAATGCAGTGCTGCCTACCATTTGCCCGTCTGCCGAGAACCCAAGCCCCGCCCATTGGTTTGGACTTAAGGGCATTGACACCACCATGGATGTGATATTCGTGACATTGTCTTTCAAGGCCTGGTTGTCATCCAACTCGACATGAATACTATCGCATACCAGATATTGCGTAGAAAACGAAATAACAATTTGAAGGATCGGAGAGACCACTGTTCATCGACAGACAGAAGGAGGAGAGGCATGTGATTATTTAAAACCCCACACGAGATGACGGGCTGAAGAACTGAAACCAAGAAAGCCTATTCCAGCTTGAAATCTAATCGTCCATCCCAAGTCGAAGAAAATGCTTGTCAACAAAAACTACTGATTGAACTTTTTACTTAAATCAAAGAAGGAATGGTTCCACGGACGGTAAGCTATAGCCTCACACTGTGCAATTCACGATCAGTTTCCAATTTCAGCAAGGTCCCCTAGACATACAACAAGAACTTCGCGCTAAGACATCGACAGAACTCAAGAGCGCTTTCCAACTATGACGACGAACATCTAGAGTCTGGTTTTCACTGACAAGACCACGCATAAAAGTATCCCAAGGGAGGAAAACAGCGTACCCATATAATATAAGGATTAATTGCTGGGAAGTTGTAAGCCTTGCAATGGAGGCTCTGAGTCTGAAACTTAGTAACTTTGCTTTTCAGATCCGCTGCACATCCTACGTTCGTAGCTTGGCTAGAGACCGGAAGAGCGAGAACCAACACAGCAACAGTTACACCCAACAACAACCCCAGTAACAGAGATAAACCTCCAGCGCCACGAGTCCCCATTGCTTCAACCACGGAAGTCCAACCCCCACTGCTTCTCTCTTCTTTGCAAATGTAAAAAGCAGCTACGGTGCAACAGAATCACGAGAACCGGTCTCCCAAATCATCTGTGCAGCTCACGCCCAAGCCCGAAAAGCTCCCTCCTGAGCCACAGTGGCGGAAAAGCACGACAATACACAAGACAACGACAACATGAAACTTTCACACACATAGGTTCTCAGGGGAAGAAAACGACGACTTGAAACGCGATGACAATAAAAACCTGGTCGCATGCCAGGGATGTGGCACCCGAGACCACCGCATCTCGCTTCTCGCATCTCGGCTAACAAAAAAGTCAGCAAAGCAGAAAGTCCTGGGGCACAAGATTACAGTGCATGTCCCCATTTAGGATCAGTAACTCGGCTTCCCGCTGAGAAGGAAGGGAGTAATTCGCTGGCAAGACGCGATAAAATTTCTGTAGCCCAATCCAAGTCGATGGCGTGGCCAGCAGCAGTTGCACTGGAACTCCACCGCCAAGTTCGGCGCGTGGCTCCCCACGCAGGTGATGAGATCGGCGACGTTGACGACGACGACGGCAAATGTCAACGTCGACGAACGAAGTCGGAGTCGGAGTCGCTGCCTTTCGTTGGAGATGTATTTTCTGTTCGTCGGTTTCGAATGGCATGGCGTGGCCTTGCACAATTATTGAGAATGGTTCAAGGTCCTCGTTGCACTTATTATTGGACTGTGAAATAACAGTGAAAATAATTTGTCTTTCAAAATCCGAAAATAGTTATCAAATTATCAAACCAATGATACCTTCTCATATATATATATATATATATATATAAGTCATCTTCGTTGGGTTGTAGTTTTACCTCATTTTATTCTATAATTTTTATCAGGCTGGATCATTATCTTACTATACTAACTTTGATTGCTTATTGGTAAATTATGAAACAATGTCAACATAAGATTTCAAACATCCTTGTGTATGCATACCATTTTACATGGACATAAATAAAATAAATAAATAAGCAAAATTTAACAGATGTATATCAAGCTTTTTGTGTTTGATGCCTTTGAACGATAAAAATAGAATGTATATGCAACTGAAGGAGTGATACAAATTTTTAATATGTAGTCAAATACATGGAATATATTAAGTTGGTTATTTTTATGAAGAGTGAAAAAAATACAACCTTTGTGTATTCAAAAAGATAAAGAGTTTATCTAAAATATATGTAATTTCAAACACTTATGATGATCAAAACATGATTTGACATCTACAATATAAAACCACAATAATATTATAAGATAAATATAAATATATATATATATATATATGTACACACATACAAGAACAATAAAACATCATAAGCTAATCAATGGCTTCAAAGCACATACACTAACATCTAAACTACAACATGTAATGTCAAAATACCTTAAATTGTGTCACTCTCCTAAACCAACCCATAGACCTTATCAGAAGCTACCCATAGAAAGATTCCAAATCCATTCTAAGCCCACCAATGATTGGCAAACTTTACAAGGATGAAGTTGGTGGTTTAATGTGGTAGAATTGGTAGTTTAATGTGATGGAAATAGTGGTTTAATAAATTTTTATAGACAGTTTTGGCCAAATCTATGTGTTGATTCAAGGGCTCAAAGTGTAAAGTCCTTTGAAATTTTATATCAATTAAACCACTATTGCTTTTGTAATTTTTTCTTTTGAAGCATATTAGAATCTTATTTCTCCATTCAAAAATATATATTCTTCTAAAACAAATCCCCCTACTAATAGTTGAAATACCTTGAGTTGTTGATTTAAGGTATTCCAATATTAATTTGACTTAAGAAAAAGAATTAACAAGGATTAGAATCACATGAATTTTTATAATTATATTACTTGATCACAAAATAAAAAATATTCCTAATTAAAAATCATATTTTGAATACATTGTATATTTATGTTTAGCTACATGAAAACTAAGAGTGCCACTTTAAGTGCAATTTTTTAAATTTATAACTTGTTCAAAACATAATAATTTTATGTAATTTATTATGATGCTCCAATTACACAAACAAAGTATTGGAAGTTTGCACTAAGTGAGCAAGCTATGACAAATCATTTCCAAAATTAACTTAGACTTTATGTATAATAGGGAGTTTCAATCATAGCACTTTTGCAAAACCAAATAATAAAGATTCAAAACCTGATATTTTGAGAATCACTTAAAATATCAAATCCAAAATATCACTATTTAAAAATTTAATACCATTTGATATTATCCCTTAATTCAAACTTTATTACTCCCCTAGTACGGAGTCAAAGAGGAAAAAGAGCTAAAGCAAACAACACGGTTTTTGATATTTGACTCGCCTACTTTTGATATTTCAATTTCAAGATCATCCACTTCCTAAGGTGGGTGATTTGATGAATTATTAAGTGATATTTTGAAATAGGAATAAAATATCACCCAAAAAGGACATGTTTGAAACCTCCTAATAGGGTGGGAGTGGAAGAAATTTACAAATATCTAACAAGTAGCCATGCAAGCTTATCATTATTGTATGCAAGACCCAAGACTCAAAAAAAGCAAAGAGAGGTATAAAGTAAAAGTAAGGTCGAATGAACGAAACATGGATGTAACACGGATGTTCATCACCCACCGTCGTTCGGCACAATCCCGGTGGCGCGCAAAGGGGTCTCAATTGAAGGTAGCGACGAGTTTTGTGCAGCTGGTGTGGTCTCTTCCAATCAATTTGAGGCCTCGCTTGTGCCGATTTGTAGTCCGGAGACAGTGTGTGCCCCCAGAAGTGATTGCGCGTTGACCCACAAATCAAATTTAACGTTAAGAAGGTTTTTTTGCTTACTTGAAGTTGCCAGAGGTTCTTAAATTCTCTCACATGGGTCGAAGTACTTTCGGATCCTCTGAGAAGGAAAAGACAACCATGTGGTCGAATTTCAGGCGAATATCGCGTGTACGAGACGGAGTTGGTCCCTTTTGTGCCGCCTTATCTGGAAATTGGTAGCGCGAATTCTGTCGCACCTGGTCAATGGGGATGGGTTCCAACGCTCTGCTAGCCGTGCTAGAAGTGACGGAGAAGATATTTGTGCTTGTGGGATGGTCTGTACCTTCATCGATGACATGCTTCACAACAGGAAGATTCTTGGTCTTGGAACGGAATCCCGGGAGGGTTCCGGGGTTCAATTGTGGGTTGCTCCGGCCACCTTCGGGAGTCACTTCAGGAACTCGAACCCTCTCAGTTGCCGACGGCAATTGCTCACTCTCGTCTTGGGAAGGAGAACGCGTTTCAACACGTGCACAACCCAATTTCTCTCTCGTAATACCCTTCTCTGACCCCTCCAAAATACCTTGTCTGAAAGCATCTGACATAATTACAGACACAATCAGAGACACAAAACCCGCGTTAACAACTAACACGTCCGCCATTACAGAAGAAGTAGCTCCGAGGAACTGGTCTGATACACATGATTACCATCAATCATGCACAAATCACTGCGAAAAGGAGTTTCCAAAGGGCATTTTACCAGCCTCTCTCTATGAAATAATCGGTGCAAGAGTTGAAGGAGAATGTGCCAAGCGTGGTTAGCCACAACTGCTGCAGTAAAGAGTTTGACAAAGTATCGAAAAAGTATCAACTTATGGCCTCCTTCCATGCTTGATCGGTAGGCAATGTTAATATTGGACTTTGCCCACACCCAGTGATCCAAGCAAGGCAAAGTCCACCCATTTTCATTTCCATATGTAAGGGGGTGAAACTTGGGGCCTACATGCACAATATTCATGAACATGATTTTTTTTTACCCTCCTTATTTGTGTAATTCATGTATTGTAACACATATACATTTTGTGTTACATATTGTTTGTAGTTGTGGATGAAAATTTATTTCATATGCATGTAACTTTCACAAAAATTATCCAATATTTAAGTGTGATATCATTTTCAAAATGGCACTTAGCAATGAAAAGCATAATCAAAATAGGGTCTGGTTCTATTGAGGATGAAAAAAAAAATATTAAAATTAAAATTAAAAATCATATGTACAAGTCCAAGGACCAACTTAAAAAATGAAGTTTGAACCTCAATTTCACACGAAAACTTTGATTTGACATATCTTTTGTATATGAAGTTCATTTTTATTGATTTTGATCATTTTTGAAATCTTAGAAGATCTACTTTACGATTGGGATTTAAATTTTGGTAATTTTAAGATTGCGTAACTTAAGCTATTGTTTATGATTTATTTCTATAAACAAAATACATAAAATTCATGGTATGGATTACTTCTCCAAAATAAACAATTTGAGAATAATATTACATTTAAGAGATGCTTTTTTATACATTCTATGATGTTTTTTTGGTTAATAATTATAAAAATAGATGTGATATTTGAATTGAAAATTATTATGTAACAAAATAGGTCTCAAATTTTATTCATTGAAAGGCATTGCTTCTAATTGATACAAATGTCTTATAATTGCCATTATCAATTATTTACTATCACTTTAGGGTACATTTTTCATTACTTTCTGTCTACATCCTAAGTTGTGGTGTCTCCAAAGAACAATAGACTCATCAATGAGATTATTTTTGTCAATGATAGTATTATGAAGCAAACAACATGCCAATATCAAGCTAGGAATTTTTTTCAAATCAAGATTAATGATAAGATTTTTCAAAGTTTTCCACATTTCTTTCAAATTTCTAAATAAATGCTCAACTACCATATGTATCAATGAGTGTTTAAATTTAAATTCATCACATAATCCAAGAAGTTGGATTTCAAGCTAAGGTACAAGCAAATTTTTATCACCAATATATCTTGCATTGGCTACAATCAACTCAATAATATCTACACTTTGAATTTTTTTCTTGTTCCATTCAATCTTCTTATTACAATCACATCTTTGAAGTGATTTGATATTAGAACTACATGAGAATCATATACTAATCTGAGAATGCCTACAAAAAATCTATAAATTGGTCTTTGTGATTTACAATGGCTTAAACTATTGTAAATTAGTTGTGATCAATATCATACCAATCTATTGATCTAGAACTTGCTAACAAAAAAAATAAGAGATGAAAACAATCAAGAGCACCACAACATTGTGGTATGCCATGAATACTTTTAAACCTAAGTTTTATTTTTTAAGCTAATTTAAATTTAAAGACAAAAAAATATTAATTAAAGCAATAATAAATTGCTTACAAACTTCTATCCTTGTTGAATCATCCATGCCAAAAAGGTCACCTACATAGTCATGAGTGTTTTTAATTTTAAGTCTTTTCAATGCAATAGTAACTTATTTAGGCATATTCATCAATCACCTTGTGGTATTGGTCAACTCAAGAAGAAGATTCTTCTATAATTCTTCATATATCAAATCACAATTGCATTAAAAAAATAAGAAAAAATAGTCAAAAAAATTTGACAAAAGCATTCAAAATCTTCTTGCATCATCAAAGTTGAGAATTATTTTTACAAATAAATTGTGCGTGGCTTGATATAATAAAGAATATATTTTGATCTAAATATATCCTTCTTTCTAAGCTTGTAAAAAAAAGTTTTTAAAATACTTGTTGACATTCTATAACTAAATAAATGATAGGAAAAATTTCTTCAATTGTCTTTTTGTATTTTGAAATTTTTAAGATCTCAATTGATGTTGTTGTTTTTTCCATAGAAGCAATTACAACTCTATTATTGACTTTATTAATGTTGCATGATCTTCACAAAAAAGATAATAATTACTTATAAACTAAAAATAAATATAAATATTTAAAAGATCAACTATTAAAATTTTTAAAATAAAAATAAAATAAGAAAATAAATAATAAAATAATTATATAAAAAATAAAATTGATTTTTTAATGGTCAATATTTTTTTAATATCATAGAACATGCTTAAAATGAGTAAATCATAGATAATGATTCAAATTATTGGCTATTCAGAAGGACATTTCTATTTTTTTATGGCATCATTCAAAATAAAAAGAATATTTATATAACCACATCTTATAGTAGTGACACTACATATTCTTTTACACTTAAGTTTTATCATATCAAGATGATGCAATTTCTTTGATTATAACTTTTGTATGTCTAAGTCTATGATTTTTTGTGACAATTATCCTCTTAATCATTTCCACTACTAAAAGCATTGTTTTTTTGGTAGAATAAGTAATGGATGATTTATCAAAATTTGTAATTCACGAACATATCATTACTAAGTATTAGATTGCCAAAATATATTTGTATTTAATTTATAAAATACATTTAAAAGTATCTTGATATGTAATATTTACATATCTAAAAAATTAACTAAGAATTTTTAAGATATACCAATCACAAGTGCCATCATTCCATGTCAATAAGAATACATCTAACATCCACAACTTGTAGGGTTTTAAAAAATTACTCTGACATTGCTAGGTAGATAGTTCAATCTAATAGAGTCATTAGAAATCTTCTTATATCGTTTCATTTGTCTAATGGATTCATAAAAAAATAACTCAATTAATAATAAAATATTTATTCTTTATAATTATATATTTTTAAAAAATCTAGTGATAATTATTTTTATTTATCTTGAATTTGATATAAGTTTATATATATATATATATATATATATATATATATATATATATATATATATATATATATATAAATATATCACAAATTATATACTATGATTTTCTATTACTTTGGTGCTATAGATATTTGCACATGTTATTAGCCTATATTTATCAAAATTTATCCTCTTATAATGACAAATGAATTGAGTCTCTACCAAAGATCATCTTTCATTTTTTAAATTCTACCATCCTCACCACCATGACCTTCTTTTAATTTTGCTTTGATCTCATCTTATGATTATATATTAATATTTTAAGTAGATCTTATAAGGTTTTTAAAATAATCAAAATCAATAAAAACAAACTTCATATAAAAATGATATATTAAATCAAAGTTTTGGTGTGATTTTGGAGTTTAAACTTCATTTTTTAAAATAATTATTGGACTTGTATAATTTTTTTTTTTTTTTTGCATCCTCACTTCAAACAAAATCTTATTATGATAGTACTTTTCATTGTTAGGTGTCATTTCAAAAATGGCACCATATTTAAATATTGGATATTTTTTTGACAAAAGTTATATATGGATGAAGTTTTAAAATTTTCATCTATAAGAATCAAATAATTTTATACTTAAAAACTACAAGCTTATAAAATATTTAACAAAAATATGTGAGTTATATTAAACTAAATAAAGAAAAGCCTAACAAACTCACCTTATCTTTCAAGCTTGAACTTTATAAGCTCCAAATCTACAAGTTTTAAAGCCAAAAGCTTCAAATTCAAAAACAAGCTCCAAATATATCTCCAACCATACTTTGAAGTGTCAAAAAGAAGTAAAAATGGCATGAAATTTTATCTTAAAGTAATAAGCCATATTTCATAGGAGGTCATAAAAAGACCTAAAGATCTTGTATGGTAAATCAAAAGGTTTCTAATTTATTAGTGCACTACTCTACTTACTTTTTTTAATCTTCAAAGTTGATTAAAAATATTTATTGGCTCTACTACTAAAACTAGTGGTGTGTCAAAAAATTAGAAGATTTTGTGTTTTAATGCCAAATTTATCTACCAATGAAACAAAGAAGGAGGCTGTTAGTATCTCCTTTCTTTGCAAAGGCAATGGCATCATAAATTGTTATCAGTGTTAGGTGAATTTAATCCATTCTTCACAAATAAGTTGTTTGATTTATTAGAGTTAGCAAGTTGCAATTAAATTGCAATTTTTTTGGAAGTTGTACTTTTTAACTTGCCATTTGTTTGTTTCCATTGAAAAGAAAACAAGTGGTCTCTAATCAATAGTTGCATACTATGCTTGCAAAAGAAAAGATAGTTTTATTAGTCTACTTTCAAGTATCATTTGCAATGGATATTGGATTGTTTTTATTAGTCAGTTTGAAAAACTAAGCCATTGAAGTAATTACATAAATTTCAAATAAAATATTATGTCATTAATTATATCCATATCGATTCAAAATATTTGCAGATTGTGTGTGTATATATAGTTCAAGGTGGTATTTATTTTGTATATTGTGCTACTCAATAAAAATATTGAATAAGTAGATTGTTGAGGTTCATCTTTATTTTTATTTATTTATTTATTTATTTATTTATTTTTTCCTTCAAATGTGATGTTGAAGCTAAATTCAACTAAAAAAAACTTTTAATAAGAAGATGTCATGAGATTTTTGGAATTATCACCTACTTATTTTTTAAGAAATGTATATTATAAAATTCTAATAGAAAAAAATATGTTGAAGCATAAAATTTTTGATCTTAGAAGAATTATGTAGAAATAAAATATTTAATTAGTAGAATAATTTAAGCATATGATATGAATTAACTCAAACATTACTAAATAATAAATTTAATACTATTATTATTATTATTATTATTATTATTATTATTATAATATTAGAAGTAATTTTATTTAAATTAAAAAAGATTCTAATACTATAAAGTTTAAAAACTGTTAATAAAAATTTATTTCTTAGATAGAAATCACAAAATATATCAAATTTTTATTTTCTTGGCAATGAAAACAACTTGATTTCTAAAATAGTATATTATAAGGATTTCATTATAAAATAAATTATTATTTTGGTTAGATCTTTAATAAAAATATGTCATATTTATTTAATTTTAAAAATAAAAAATTACTCTATATAATAGGTAATAACATAGATTATATTGTAATATTTATTTTATAACTTGAATTTTATTGTGGCACATCAAGAGTACTTTTTTAGTAGAAGATGGTTAGAAAAATAATTAATAAGAAAGTAATAAATATAAATAAGTAGAAAAAAAGTTTTTGGTGGAAATTGTGCAACAAAGACGTAGTCTTTATTAGATGTTATTAAAGATAAGCACTACACTTTGTATCATATTCTACATACTTTAAAAAATATTTATTAATAAAAAAATATTTTGTAAAAAAAATTAGGCATAAAAATCACAGTCTAGAACCATTTTGATTAATTTTATAAAAACAGAAATTTGTAATATTTATTATAGTTATAAAAAAAATTTATAGATCATTAAAAATTCATTTTTATAGTCTTGCACTAATCACTACTCAAACCATAAATGTAGTCTAAATTTAAAAATAACTACTTTGATATTATTCAAAATAATTACATATTATGTTGTATATGTGCTAACAAATAAATTAAAATTTAAGATCCTTATTAAATATAAAATATTTTAAAAACCAAATTATCAATTAAAGTTTAATTTTTTTTAATATTTTAATATTTGAAATTCTGTAAAAAAATTATATTTCATATTATATATATATATTTTTTATTTTAATATTATTTAGTTTCGTGACATAAAACTTATTTCAGAAAAAATATATACCACTAATATGAGTTTAATTTTAAAATATTTATTAGCTCTTATAATAAGTAAAAATTATTAAATCAATATAAAAATAAAGTACACATTTAAAAAATACTTATTAATATATTATAGATTCAAATTGATAAATTAGATAATTGAAATTATATTATTTTTCTTTCTCTCTTATTAAAAAAATTACGTATTTTATCTTATTATACTAAAATCATTTTTTTATTAGACAAGCAAAGATACCAAAGGCTTTGGTATGTTTTAAGAAAGCTATAAATACACTTGTATTAATTAGATATTAATGGCTTAAGTTTGATAATTTTGTATAAAATCAATTTCTTTCCCAATCTATAAAATATTGGTTGTTGCTAATACAAAATTAATAAAAAAATCAATTAATAAGTATATATATATATATATATATATATATATATTATTACAATTAAGTTTTATATATAAACAAGAATATGAACTGAATTAATTGCTAATAAGAAAGATCCTCAAAAATATTCTATAAAGAATAAGAAGACATTTAATATAGAACTATAAATAAAATAGGTTGTACATAAGAAATGAGATATTTTATAATGTTTTCAGTAAAAATTTAAGATCCAAGCTATAGATAAGATTAGAAGTTATAAGCATAAAAAAATCACTGTCAAATTGATTATACCAAAAGTACAACTTTTATATATTATGCATGAGAAAAAATACCATAATTATACACCATTTAAATATCTTCAACGAAATTGTATATAAGTATGTAATTATAGATAATAAATTATTAAGTAGATCTATTATTTTATTACTATGATCTTTGTTGTTTTATGACCTTAAGCATTTAATTACAAATAAATTATATAATAATAATAATTTAATATGATAAATAGAAGTTATTATAAATTTATAACTTATTAAATTTAAAGACGAACGACAATATATTAATAGTATACATGATAAGATAGTATGTATAAAAAATTAAAAAATTCATCAATAATGAAATAAAAAATTATAGATAAATAATTAGAATTAGTTTTAATATTTTTAATATTATATATTATAAAATTTAAAATTTAAAATTTAATATATTTAGAATGAATAAAAATGGATCTAAACAAATATGAAGCTTAATATATGTAATATAGTTATTTTATTAATTTATATAAAAGTATTTCAATTTTTACTATAATAACCATTAATAGTAATAAGCTTTAAAATATATAGATTCTTAGTTGTAATTGCTCATATTATATGTGACTTTAAGAAAATTAGTCCTATATTTTTAATTCTATAGAAAAAAAAAACTACATTAAAAAAACATGATATGCCATAAAAAAAAGATTTAAAAAATAGATGGAACAAGATATAAAATTAGAATAATAATAAAATATTATGTATAAACAAATATATTGACTTCTAAAAAATTATTTTTATATGTAATAAAATTTATCTCTATTTTATATTTTTGATTGTATTTGAAAAATATACTTTGGAATTTGACCAATTACATGTTATTATTGATTTCATTACATAAGATGTATATTATTACTTATATTAAGCATAGATTTTGAAAAGAATTTAAAAAATAAATTCTTTTATGTAAGTTAAATTTTTTACTATAATTATTAAAAAAATATTAAAAAATATCAAATTTTTTTTGATTTATTTGAATTGAATAAAATTATTTTTTTCCATATATTTTAAATAATAAAAAATTAAAATTTACATATATTTTTAATTTATAGTACATTAGTAATTTTTTAATATATATATATATATATATATATATATATCTTGACTTAGACTACAAGTTCTCTCCAAATTACTATATGCATACCTATTATGTCTATATAAACATCCAAAGTTTCAAATTTTTTGCTCTAAACTCCTTTTTTTTGTCTTGGCACAAGTCTTAGATCTTCTTGCCATCTTCATTGTCCCTATATGGATACCATTCCTTTCTTCTTTTCTTCTTTATTCAAACACAAGACGTGAACTTCATCTTCTTCTTCATCTTTATTTAAGTGTAGATTAAATATCTTAATATATATTGAATAAAGGCACTTAAGGCTTATTGCTTACAATGTAGATGGTTGATAAGCACAACCATTCCATAACAAATATAGCATGATAAATATTATAAATCTTCGATCAAATCCTAATTGAAATCTTAATTGAATCTTAATCAAATCCTAGGTCAAATCTTAATCAAATCCTAATCAAATCCTAAATTCTAGATAAACCATTGACAAATATAAATAAAATCGTAATTAAGTTCTAAACCAAATTCTAGACCTTAAACAAATTCATTATAAATCCTATAGCAAAATAGATCTCAAAAAATAATGATCAAATTATTTATATAAATTCAAAATTTACCCACTTTTTAATATCTTAGTTAAAAACAAGTCCAAAAAAGATGAAATCAATTGCACTTATTGAAACATGATCAGTCTATTTCAAAAAATTCAACATCCTTCTAATCCATTGCAATATAAAGCCTCATCACAAATTATGACAAAACAAACTAGAATAAAACTAAATGGAACTAAATAGAATAGGATATGTAAGACAAATTTAAGAAAATAAAAAAAAAACAGAACTGAACTGAACAGAAAGATGCAATACTAAATTTTACTAAGAGAAAAGGACTGAAACCATACTTGACTAGGTGCCTCAAAAGGCCCTAGGATCAAGGACATGAATCTCGAAGAAAAGGAATCCTCAACACACTCTTCTATCACTGAAAAGAACTAAAAAGTCATTTAAAAGATGATGTAATATTAACTAGAATGGCTATTGCCAAAAACAAGAGGACTAGAAAGTCTTGAAATAAGACTAAGACTAGAAAGTCATTGACAAGAGTAAAGAAGGCTTCATTCTTGCCTCCATATATACTATCTAACTAACAGCTATGTGGAGATGTCCTATGGGACCTCTAACTTGTGTTGACTTTGCTAACCACATGTCTTATCTTGTAAGGTAAGTTATCTATGTATGTGCCACATGGTTTGCTTGTTCCACAAGCTACTATATGGAGGTAATTTGTTCCACAAGCTACTAATACATGGTTAGCTTTTTGGCCTAGTTTCTAACCTATGAACACATCTAAAGTCAAAACTGTATCTATGAAGCTTCTAAGAAGCTTCTCTAGAAGACTTTATGAAATTATTTTATTTTATCTACTTCTACTTAATCATATAAATAACTATTGAGGTAAATATATATGTCCGTGATATTATCCCCCCTCCTCCCCTTCTAGAACAAGTTCCACGAGGAGCGATCTTCATATGTTGAAAAAATCTAAGATATGGTGAATTATATTTGCTACATACTCCGATCTTTGCTCTCTTCGAAGATGGTTGATAGGTCCTCTCAACCATCTATAGTGTCCCATAACAGGGCGAGAAGACCACCCTGTTGTTTGGTCATTGATAAGGCCTTCATAACTTCCTTCAAATAAAACATTTGGAACATTATTAAGAGTAGTTCCTACCTCTAATAAAATCACTTACCATCAAGATTCTCTTCCAAGGTCGTGATATCAAATACATTGTATTTGGCCATCTATTTGAGGAAAGACATGTCGTCCTTGAAGATCTTCATCTTCATTTTGTCATCTTGAAGGTTGTGACAATTACAATGTCTTGTCTGGTAAGTCCGCAAATGAAAGCTCTTGAGTTGAATTTGCTGCTTGTTGGTGCTCCATCTCATTACAAATATATAGAAGCTACAATGAAAGATAGAAGGTAGAATGTTATTTTTCTTTGATCTTTTTTCTTTTAAAGCAAAGATTTGCTATTTTTTATCTTGGTTTTTATAGATGTCGTTGATGAAAGGCTTCAACTTTCTTTGTTGCATTTGCAAGATTCTTTAATGGCTCCCATATGCGTTCACTAATATTGTATCTGCACTAATGAAGAAGATATTCTAACCTATTTCGGCTCCACCTTGATTCTAAGACTTCTTTCACCTCAAACTCTTGATTATTATCCACTTCTATATGAGCTGTGGCATTTATCTTCTTTCCAACATATTCACTGTCTTATACGGCTCCAAAAGAGACACGTGAAATAAAGGGTAGATGACCATAGACTCCGGTAGATGTAATCGATAGGCAACAGAATTGATTTGTTTACAAATAGGAAAAGGTCCAAGCCTACAATAATCTAATTTATTACAAGAACGAATAGTCTTGATATTACGACAAAGTAACTATACCTTGTCGCCTATATTATATTGTGGTTGCTCCTTACGATAGACATCAGTGTTGATCTTTTTTCGTTCTTGAGCTTCTTTTAATTGTATCTTCATTGTTGTATGTAGCTCTCACAAGCGATTTGCTAAATCTTTTGTCATAGGATTATCAACTTTTAAAAAGTTAAAAGTATGAAGATGTAGATGATAACTATAATTAGTAAAAAAAGATATTTATTTAGTGGAAGAATATATCAAATTATTATATGCAAACTCTACCAATGATAAAAGAGTTGTTCAATCAACTTGATGATAGTTGATGGTACATCTCAAATACTGCTCCAAAATTTGATTTACCTATTGTGTTTGTCCATCAGTTTGAAGATGAAAAGTTAAAGAAAGCTTTATATCTATCTTTAGAATCTTGAATAGGATTCTTTAAAATCTTGATATAAATTGACTCCCCCTATCTGATATAATATTCTTTAGCAATCCATAATAGCGATAAATATTGATAATGAAAAGCTTAGTTGTTTCTTCACTTATGATAGATTTTGTACATAGTACAAAATATGCCATCTTAGTAAAACGATCTACTATCATGAATATATAGTCAAAAGAACCTGAGATTGGAAGATCCGTGATGAAATCCATAGAAATAGAAGACCATGGTTGTTCTAGAATGGATAATGGCTGAAGAAGTCCATAAGATCAATGACGAGGAGTTTTTAATCTCGAGTGAACATCTTAAGATTGTACAAAATCTTTGACTGCTTTTCTTATTTGCGGCCACCAAAAATCCTTGGATATTAGTTCCAAAGTTTTATTGTACCCAAAGTGTCATGCTGTTGGAAAGTCATGATGAGCTTGAAGAACACGTAAACGGGCTTCACCTTCTAGAATATATAGGCGTCCTTCAAAATATGATAGATTATTCTTGAATTCAAACTTAGAAGTATTATGGGACTTAGAAAAAGTATCCTTGATATCCCAAATAAGAGGATCAAAGGACATACTTGATTGAATTTGCTTCACAAATATTGAATCAATAGTCAATGTTGATTTTATAGCTCGAAGATGAAAATGCTTGGGCTTTAAGAGAATTAATCTTGGTTGATCAAAAGATACATCTCCTTCTTTTAGTACAAGATAAGAACGTCTAGAAAGAGCACTCGATAGACCTTGTTCTTTTCCAGGTTGATAAATGATCTTCAAATTGAATCTAAATAAAGACATGTTCCAACGGGCTTGACGATGATTCAAGACATGTGCTGACATGAAGTACTCGAGGTTCTTATGGTCTGTATACATGGTAACTGGACTTGAGGTGCCTTCTAGATAATGACGCTGTTCTTAAAATGAATCCACGATTGTAAGGAGTTATTTTTCATAGATCTCATAATTAATCTCCACTGCTGAAAATTTCCTTGAATAGAAAGCTATTAGATGGAGTTTGTTATCTGTTCCTATTTGTGACAAAACGACACCTATAGCAAAATCTGACACGTCTATTTCCTTAAAAAATACCTTGGAAAAGTCAACATAATATAAGATTGGTGCAAAAATAAATTCCTTCTTTAAAACATCAAATGAAGCTTCCGCTTCTTTATTCTACTCAAGTTTGTCTTTACAAGTCAAACGTGTAAGTAGAGCTACAACTTGAGAAAAATTCTTAATGAAGATTCGATAGTAATTAGCAAAGCCTAAAAAGCATTGCACATCTTGTATTGTTCCTGGAATCTTCTAATCTATGATAGTTTGAACGTTCTTGGAATCCATCATAAGGCCTTCATTGGAAATGATGTATCCTAAGAAGTCAACTTAAGTAGTGTGGAATACACACTTTTTGAATTTGGCATATAATTTTGCATCTCTAAGTTTCTGTAACATATGACAAATATGAAGCTCATGTTCTTTTGTATTCTTAGAGTAGATTAGAATGTCATGTAAATAGCAAATAACAAAATCATCTAAAAACTCACGAAAAACATCATTCATAAGATGTTGAAAAGCGGCCAGTGCATTCGTGAGTCCAAAAGGCATGATATTATATTCAAAATGTCCATACCTAATTTAAAAAGCAGTCTTCCATTCATCTCCTTCTTTGATACAAATTAAGTTGGATGCTTCTCGTAGATCTATTTTGGTATAGATCTTTGCTTGATTGAGTTGGTCAAGAAGTCCTAAAATCAAAGGCAAAGGATACATATTTTTGATGGTGATCTTGTTGAGTCCTCAATAATCTACATACATTTGTAAAGATCCATCTTTCTTCTTCACAAATAAGATAAGAGCCTTGGCTAGAGATTTAGAATGGCGTATGAAATTCTTTGCTTAATTTTCATGAATGTACTCCTTTAATGCAGCTTATTTATTCTGCGATAAGCTATAGATTGGTCCGAATAGTGATTGAGCTCCTTCTTGTAGATCAATTGAACAATTATAAGGTCGATGCTCGGAAAAAATATCTACATTCTTCTTTTCAAAAACGTCTTGGAATTCTTGATATTACTTAGGAATACCACTCACCGTTGTTTCACCCTTAGAAATAGGTGTAGCATATATAGCAAAAGATGATCCTTCTTTTGCAGCATGCATGAAAGCTTTTACATGTAGTACTAAAAGTTTGGACATATTGGACTTACATACTTCTACTTTGCTAATGCAATCTTGGATTATACTATCAAGAAAATTAAGGTTATGAGAAATCTAATCTATTTGAGAGTTATATTTTTCCTATCCATGATAATCCTAAAATAATCGGATTAGAGGGAGATTTTATTACATTAAATACTACTACGCTGTTATGATCTTTAATTGTTATATCTAAAGGAATAGTTTTTTGGGTAACATTTTCAGAAGACAACAAATGACCATCTATGACTTCTAGATGTACAGATTTAGCTTTCTTTACTAAAGGTATTTTTTGATTTTTGGCAAAATCTTCGTCTATAAAACATGATGAGGCTCCTGAATCTAACAAGGCAAAGACTTTGTGATTATTAGGTCTTAAATATACTTCTATTATAAAACAAGGTGAGGGATCTGAGGAGAGGATAAGACCTTTACTAGGTGTTGCACATGATTTTAGCCGTACGGTCCCTATTGTAGCTGGAGAAACTCATTTTTTGACACACTATCTTCTTCAATAATTGTGCTTGTCATTTTGTAATTGTGTTGCTTCTTTGGATAATATTGGGCAGTGTGCTTAGCTTCTCCACAATATAAATACAATACCTTTTGGCGACGTCGAGTCTTTTTCTACTTCGTGAAAGGCTTAAACATATCATATCAATTTGCATTGGTTTCATCTTTGACGAATACGTTTCTGAAAACTTCGGAGCTACCGCTATTACTAGACTTGTTCCTCTCCAACTAAATCTTTGTTCTTGATGCCTTTCAATTAAACGATTATTACATGCAATGGCTTGAGTAATAAATTATTCTAAAGATTCTACTTTTTGCATTGTTAATAACAAATCTTTGATGCTATCCTTTGATCCATATCAAAATTGGTTGATAAGTGCTTTGTTGTTCCAGTCCACGTCGTAAGCAAGATTTTGGAATTTGGTAGCATATGTAGTAGCTAATCGTTATCCTTGTCGTAAGGATAGAAGCTTGATCTCTGCTTCTCGTTCTTGATCACTTTCTCCAAATGTGGCCGTAAACACTTCTAGAAATGAATTCAAATCATAAAGGAGTCGTGAATCTTTTTCCATTAAAAGTGAAAACCAACAGAGAGCACTTCTTGATAGTAGTGCGCCTATAAATCCGACTTGGATAAATCCATCAAGATATTGGAAAGGATGCAATTTTAGATAGAGTTTGACTTGTTGTAAAGTTCCTCGAAATTTTGATCTTGTTCCATCAAACTTCTCAAGCATACTAATCCTTGTCCCTGTCATACTTGTAGAAGCAAAATTCCCTAGAATTGGTTGTAACGTTAATCTACTTACTTCTTTCAATTGCATAACTTTTTGCCGTAGATTTTGAACTTCTTCCATAGGCATAGGCATAGTACTTCTATAATTCACATTGAAAATATGTGAGATTTTCACTCTTAGAGTGTTGATAAGCTCATGAAGATCTGCTATAGTTACAAATCTATTCTCACTTCCATTGAGAGTAGCATCTATAATCTTTCCTTCCATAGACAAATCAAATGAATTCAAAAGTTAAATTACAAGAGGGTAATCC
Organism: Physcomitrium patens; assembly: GCF_059467195.1. Lineage (NCBI taxonomy): Eukaryota > Viridiplantae > Streptophyta > Bryopsida > Funariales > Funariaceae > Physcomitrium > Physcomitrium patens. Next base: position 15,220,867 of record NC_143422.1, on the reverse strand, counting down.
ACAACTTCTAAAAATAAATCTCATAAAGAGGGATAATCCACTCTCTTTAAAAAAAAGATCAGTGTTAGAAAATAAGATTTTTTTATTTAAAGATGGATAGTCCACAATCTTCAAAATACAATAATAGAAGTGAGATAATCCACTTACTTCTAGAATAAGACAAAAAGAATATGTTAGCACTCTTGTCAAACTGTCAAGGATATGAATCTCGAAGAAAGAGAATCCTCAATACACTCTTCTATCACTGAAGAAAACTAAAAAATCACTGAAAAGGTGATGTAATATTTACTAGAATGGCTATTGCCAAAAACAAGAAGACTAGAAAGTCTTGAAACAAGACTAAGACTAGAAAGGCATTGACAAGAGTGAAGATGGCTTCACTCTTGTCTTCATATATACTATCTAACTAAGAGCCACGTAGCGATGTCCTATATGACCTCCAACTTATATTGACCTTGCTAGCCACATGTCTTATCTTGCAAGGCAAGTTATCTATGTATGCGCCACATGGTTGGCTTATTCTACAAGCTACTACACGGAGATAACTTATTCCACAAGCTACTAATACATGGT